>NW_015554127.1:119083-122818 GCF_001515605.1 Sinocyclocheilus anshuiensis
ATATATATATATATATATATATATATATATATATATAGGGGTGCCGTAACGAGGGGGGGGGAGGTTAGGTCGATTCCAAGGGCCCGACGAGGGTGAGGGGGCCCGGAATGCGAGGGGGAGGGGGACTCTCAGGCCATCTAAGATGAAAGCCAATGAAAAAAGCTCATCCCCTGTTGTCCTCTCACATTAAAATCCATCAACATATTTGTTTAGAACTGTTTTGGGCTGTTTTCACTTGTAAACAGTGCTTGATCTGTGCATATTTCTCTCCTGATTCAGGCAAGACAAATTTTCCACTGGAGAAAGCAATATTATGGGTAAATGACACATATTTTGAAGCAACATTTTAAAGCTAAAACTATCTTAAATTATACATTTGTTAATTACAAACACAACACTTTTTGCCTCACTGGAGCTGTGTCGATTACTTATTGTGATGTTTTTACCAGGTGTTTAGACAATCATTCTGATGGCACCCATTCACTGCAGAGGATCCATTGGTGAGCAAGTGATGTAATGCTAAATTTCTCCAAATCTGTAAAATTTTTTATTTTTGTTGTGAACAATGCCTTTAATAAGTCTTTTACAAATATAAGAGATATTTTGACAAAATTCTGCAAATCTGACCCACTGCACAAGAATGTCCAAAGAAACAGTTGATCCATCATTTACAATGACATCATGATGAATTACTCAAGAATCCTTTATTTGTTTCATATCACCTCTAAACACCAGACAGTGCTTTGTGACCTGCCAGATAATGTTGCTTCACAAATTCAGCACTGATCTTTAACAGCCACAGCAGTGTAACTAGCATAATATGTTGCATCTAAAGTGGCATGAATGCGTTGAGTGCAAAGATCCACTTAACAAGCATCATCAAATTTTCCACTTCTGCATTCTTGCCAGACGATTAAACCAGGATCCTGTGGTGCCCTTCAAGCCAGGATCAAAATGCGTGGCTATTTCGTGGGCGCACATCTTGGGCTTTAATTGCATATAACATGTCAGACCTTTCAGGGCTGAATTTGCATAATTACATTATTATGCTATATACTTAACATGACCTTCAAGTGCATGACTACTAACAGGGAGGGCCAAGACCGTCTAATCAGAGTCAACTTGAGTTTGGAGGAAATGCAAACTAATCAGTGTTGTATAAAATGGCTTGAGATGGCTGACTGTTCATCACTTCTCTTGTCTATACATTTAACACATCTTGTTTAAGATATAAAGAATCTGTATTATACACAAGGAGAGCTATTTCGTCCAGTCTGTATAATGCTGTGCACAAATGCATAGACTCTGCATTATTCTGTAGGTCTTCCTTCGGTGATATTTCTGAATTTTGCAAATGCAATTTTTGGAGCAGTAGCACACTGAATGTTCAGATTGGTGTGAAGGCAAGCAGACGGGTTCATGCAATGCATGCATACATAAATAAATAGCACCATCTTCTGAATATTGAAAACAGTTGCATCTCTGGTTCAGAATGGGACCTCCCATTGACATGCGAATGTGTTTTGCACTAGCATTGTGTTTGAGTCGCAAAGAACTGCTCTAATATGTGAAACCAAAAATCTTTAAAACAGTATTAGCATAAATTAACCTATGATTTTTGACCATATGAGTCAAAAGTGTGATTTAAGATGAGGAGAAATTTGTTATTTTCACAGTACTAAGCTTACATATCTTCTCAAATACTGAGAAATAAATCTGTGACAGAGTGTTTTATTTTATGACAGTCAAACTATTGCTTTCTATCAAACTAATGTGTAAATAAGGTGTATTTTTTTCCTTGGACTATTTTACCCACACAAACATATTATAAAATATCGACAGTTTACAGGGAGTGTTAACAGATAAGAAATATTTATTTTTAATTGAGTTGAAGACCCTATGAATGTTGGGCCTTGGTTATCTAGCTCTTTCTGTGGCAACAGTTGATACTATCTGTGTTTCTCTTTTAATCAAAAGTGCCACGGGCAAGTCATGAAGGGCTGACACACTTGAGCTGTCAAAATCCTTCTCCCTCTGTGTCACTCTGGTGTTTGTGGCACTTCTGTGGGGAGTTGCAATGTAGGGACACAACCCGCTTCGGCTTCCACCTTCTCCCTCCTCCGAATCCAAGTGGGATGAAACGCGTGTTGTTTCTGATAAACCACTGTGATCAATCTTACGGATGCACAGCGAATCAGTGGAGCGAGAGCCTTTGAAAATCAAGCCTTGTCCCAGTTGTGCCAGCCAATGATTATGTGGTCAGTGATGCCAAATGCGAGACAGAACATCGAGGCATTGGAAGCTCAGTTCCCTTTCAGTCGGTCACTCTCGACGGCACGTTGGATGACCGACAAATTGGAATCTCGCTTAGAGAGACCAATCTACTTCGAGTGTAAACTAAACGAGCCAATGCACATTGGCATGTGATTATTGTATCCAGCTGCCGCTGATTACAGCGTAAGTATAAGTAGGCAGCCGGTGCAGCGCATATTCAGCTTTTCGCTTCGGAGCCGAGCGATCACATCGTTCTGCTCCTGACTACTCTACTGAGAGAAGAAGACTGAACGAGTTCAGCGCGCTCTTTGAGAGCTCTTCTTGTTGGGGGTACGGCGCTTCAGCAGTGGTGGTTTCCCGCGTCGAGTAGGCTGCACACATCAGGCTGCACTACTCCCTGTTTGTGTTGCAGGCGGCCATCTACCCTGTGCGCTTCAGCACGCTAAAAGAGCTTTTTCCCTAAAAGAGCATTTACAGGTGTGTCTTTTTAAAGACGACGCTGCGTGGCAAACTTGACGTTACATCTTTGTAAAGATGATGTGAGTCTTGCTATAGACAATGTATCACCCGGGCGTTTCTGGATGCGGTTGTTACCTGGCGCTGGGTGATGGCTTTAGCACGCTGAGGTGCTTACGCCTTGAAGTGGAATCTGTTTGTCGAGTGGTGTTCTTCTCACCGAGAAGACCCCCAGAAATGTCCGATCAGAGTCGTGCTGTCCTTTCTGCAGCAGGGGTTGGAGCGAAGGCTGTCTCCCTCCACCCTTAAAGTCTACGTGGCTGCGATTGCTGCCAACTATGACCCCGTGGAAGGGAAGTCGGTGGGTAAGGTTCCTTAGGGGGGCGAGAAGTCTAAATCCTCCACGGCCCCCCTCTATACCCTCTTGGGACCTGTCTCTAGTGCTTTGTCGAATGGTGTTCTTCTCACCGAGAAGACCCCCAGAAATGTCCGATCAGAGTCGTGCTGTCCTTTCTGCAGCAGGGGTTGGAGTGGAGGTCTCTCTCCACCCTTAAAGTCTACATGGCTGCGATTGCTGCCAACCACGACCCCGTCGAAGGGAAGTCGGTGGGAAAGCATGACCAGATCATCAGGTTCCTTAGAGGGGCGAGAAGGTTAAATTCTCCCCGGCCCCTCTCCATACCTTCTTGGGACCTGTCTCTAGTGCTCAGAGCACTACAGCAGGGCCATTTGAGCCTTTGCAAACAGTCGGGGGGACTTGCATGCATTTTCGGTCGATATTCGTGCCTAGAGTTCGGGCCGGCTGACTCCCAGGTAATCCTGGGGCCCCGGCCCGGCTATGTGCCCAAGGTTCCCACTACTCCCTTCAGGGATCAGGTGGTGAGCCTGCAAGCGCTGCCCCTGGAGGAGGCAGACCCAGCCCTAGCTTTGCTTTGTCCCGTCCGAGCATTGAGATGCTACATAGACAGGACGCAAAGCGTCAGGACCTCAGACCAGCTCTATGTC
>NW_015554127.1:122946-123346 GCF_001515605.1 Sinocyclocheilus anshuiensis
GAATCCGTGAGAACCAGTAGAGGGCTGGGTTCCATATGTAGAGACCTAAGTGGATCCCATATGTGTAAAATCCATGGTATAGCCTCAGAGCCCGTGTTCCCCCGGCAGACTTCCTGCTATTTTTCAAGAGGGTTACAATCACCTCTAATCTCCATATGCACCTAAACGGTTGTTCATATGTGTAAGTGCTTCCGAAACCTCCTTCGGGAAGGATGGGGCTTCCACAACGTTCCTGTTCCAAGTAGACTGAAAGGGAACGTCTCGGTTACGTATTGTAACTCTCGTTCCCTGAAGGAGGGAACGGAGACATCCCGTCGCCACAGCTTCTGTACCACCGCTGAGCGGCCGGGTCACCGGCTCGGCTCCTCAGCGAAAACCTGAATATGCGCTGAATCTGCTG
>NW_015554127.1:123820-123963 GCF_001515605.1 Sinocyclocheilus anshuiensis
GCAGCACAAAAGGCCACACCCAAGTTGAAAGCCTTGGAGGCCGCCATACTCCTGGTCGAGTGCACTCTGAGCACTCTGACCGACGGGAGGCCAGAGGACTCGTAAGCTAGTGAGATGGCCTCGACCACCCACCTACTCATAGT
>NW_015554127.1:124282-124925 GCF_001515605.1 Sinocyclocheilus anshuiensis
CGGCCCCGTCTGCACCATGGCGTCCAGCCCAAGCGGAGCTGGATGCATGAGAGAGAACCAGAGCAGACAGTGTGTTGTTTCCTGCGATGCAAAAAGATCCACTTCCGCCTGGCTGAACTCCCTCCAAAGGAGCTCCACCACCTTGGGGTGGAGCCTCCATACCCCTCGGGGAAAGCCCCTTGGTCCTGAGCTACCACAGCAAAGGTCACATGTACAGCAGGCCAAAAGGTATCACATTGGACGCAGCTGCCATCAGACCTAACAGTCTCTGAAACTGTTTGACAGTGAGCGACTGGCCTTCTCTCACTCCCCTTATGGCTGTAAGAATTGCTTCAGTACGGAGACAACTGTGCCTGCATCGTTATCGAATTCCACACCACACACAGATAAGTGGTCCTCTGAAGTGGAGAAAGCACACTTTTCTTGGCGTTGAGCCGTAACCCCAGCTCTCTCATATGGGCGAGGACGACATCTCGATGCCGAGCTGCCAACTGCTCCGATTGAGCTAGTATCAACCAATCATCTATGTAATTGAGTATGCGGATGCCCTGGAGTCGCGAAGGAGCCAGAGCTGCATCCACACACTTCGTGAAAGTGCGGGTGAGAGTGACAGGCCAAAGGGAAGAACTCGATTTTGGTATGC
>NW_015554127.1:125009-146705 GCF_001515605.1 Sinocyclocheilus anshuiensis
GAAACATGGAAATAAGCGTCTTTGAGATCTATCGTAACAAACCAGTCCTCGGACTGGATTTGAGATATTATCTGCTTGATAGTGAGCATCTTGAACCGAAGCCGTTTGATAGCGCGGTTTAGAAGACGGATATCTAAAATCGGACGCAACCCCCCATCCTTCTTCGGAACGAAGAAGTAACGACTGTAAAACCCGGACGCTGTCTCGAGAAGAGGAACACGTTCTATGGCCCCCTTCCTCAAGAGAGTATCCACTTCTTGTTCCATTACCAGAGCCTGCTCAGGTTAGTGTTACACGACGACAAGGAGCCCCTAGCATTGGGCCTTGAACTAGGAACCAATGTTTCTTCCACATGTCCAAGGCACGTAAGCATCGCCGCATGACCTTGATCATGCAAAGCGGATTCCCCCTCGGGGAAAATCCCTTGGTCCTGACATAGATATTAGTTTAGACTTTGACATATTCTTTTGAATGCTTGTGGACTGACAGACAACAGTAAATAGACTGACAGATACACAGAGCGCTACTGAAGAGCAGAAGCTAACTTGCGCTCTGCCGGATGCGCTTTTATACTTCCTGGCGCTCACGTCACCCCGCTCGTGATGTCTCGCTGCTCCATTGGACTGATTTTACACGTGCTTCAGAACGCGGTCACACAGGGGCGTTCCCAAAGTGAATCTCGACGCAGCTCGAGTTCCTGAAGGGGAACTACTTATACTCACGTTGTGATCAGCGGCAGCTGGATGCAATAATCGCATGCCAATGTGCATTGGCTCGTTTAGTTTACACTCGAAGTAGATTGGTCTCTCTAAGTGAGACCCCAATTCGTCGGTCATCCGACGTGACATCTCCGTTCCCTCCTTCAGGGAACGAGGGTTACAATAAGTAACTGAGACATTCTCTGTCCTAATTAAACCTAAACAAGAAACAATAAAGCAGACATTCACCCATGATTAGTACCTTTTACTTAAAGAGGTACAGTAGTTCACCCAAAAAATGAAACATCTGTCATTATTTACTCACCCTCATGTTTTTTTTCTGTGGAACACAAAAGGAGATATTCGGAAGAATGCAATTTTTACTCTTTTCTTTGCAATTACAATAATGGAATCTGAAGCTTTCGATATGTCTGGTGTGTGATATGCCACATCTTCAGTGTTGTTATTGTTAACTAAAATTAAAGCCACAAAAACGTTTCTGTTACTTGAAGTAAAATGAAGGAATGAATGACTAAATAAATAAATAAACTATCTTAACAGAAATCAAGTAAAATATAAAAAAAAGTAAAAAATACATTTTATTTCAGTCAGTACCCAAAAAACATATTTCTCATTATTATTCAGTTTAACTTGATAACAGCTGAAACTATAACATATAAATAAAAATCAAATCTATATAGAAATATTTAAAATAATAATAATAATAATAATACAATCACAAAACCACACAACAAAACTAAAACTTCAACTAGAATTAACATATAAATTGAAAATATACAAATAAAAACGAATCCAAACAATTAATAAAAACTATAATACTATCTCAATAATAAAATAACACTTCTGGGGTAATATGATTACTTTTGTTAAGAAACAAATGTATATTTGCATAATTATTCAGGAAACACTTTACAATAATCCATATGTTAATATTAATTAACTGTATTACTTCAAATTAACTAACAATGAAAAATAATACTTAAGCATTTATTTATCTTAATGGTAGGTTTAACATTTATTACATTATTTCTGTAAATATTATTTAATGAACCTGAGCTAACATTAACTTACTTGAATGAACAGTCATATTTGTCTCAACTAACATTAACAATAATTAATAAGTACTGTAACAAATGTATTGGTCATTGATAGCTAATGTTAGTTAATGCATTAACTAATGTTAACTAATGGGACCTTGTTGTAAAGTGTTACCATTATTCATTTATAATCTTCCACTCCAGTGAGCTGTTAACTGCTGTGATTCGATCAATGAGTCAATGAGTTGAACTTGAGAATCAGATCAATCGATTCATGAACAAATCATTCAGACAATTACTTAATTAAGCTAAATGATCTGATATACTAAAAGCAATAATTTCTGCTTCTGGCTTCGGTTTCTGTGTAATATTTTAGATTGACTTTGAAGAGACCGGTGGTGTCCTTATTCAAGCCAAATAATTACCTCATAAAACCTGAGCTGATTTACACTTGTGTTTCAACAGAAGCATGTCATTCTGCTCATAAAAGTCATTTGCAACCCACATATTATTTGCTGTGAGGCGAACCTTCTCTACTCATTGTTCACGAGACACTGTTGTGCCTCTTGGTTTCCACTCATTCCAGGCAATAAAATATCAGTCAAATACTTTCCACTCGAATGGACTAATTTCAGGTCCTTGAATGACTTTTCGTTGAGCTCCATTAACTTTTACTGCGGACAACCTCAAGGAGTTTCTTGCGTACACTCTTAAAAATAAAGGTGCTTCAAAAGGTTCTTCAAGCGATGCCATAGAAGAACCATTTTTGGTTCCACAAAGAACCATTCAGTCAAAGGTTCTTTAAAGAACCATCTCTTTCTTACCTTTTTATAATCTGAAGAACCATCTTTCGCCACAAAGAACCTTTTGTGAAACTGAAAGGTTCTTCAGATGTTAAAGGTTCTTTATGGAACCATTTAGACAAAAAGGTTCTTCTATGGCATCGTGAAGCACCTTTATTTTTAAGAGTGTACGGCTGCTGTAGTGTCAGAGAAATCCACAGATATGGAGCATGTTTGAGTGAAAGTCGTCTTTCATATGTGAAAGCTCAGCCTAGACTCGATCCCTTGGGAGTGTGTTTTCCATCTTAAAACTCATGAAGGTTGTTAATGAAGCCGATGAAGACTGTATGTTGAGAATGTTGACCAATGTTAAGTGCAGAACTTTAAAGTTCTTCCAGGTCAGTCTTTGCTCGAAGTGGGAAAAAATGGGTGCCAAGTACTTCTTTTATCACTTTTCTGTTCTGTGAGATTTCTAAAAATATGCACAACAATATGGCCAGGTATCCATCAGGGTCAGAAGTTACCTTTTCTATGAAGGGGCAATATTTTCCCTCTGGAATTGATTTCCAGGGGCATTTTTACCTTCATTTTTTATAATTACCATATTAATTGTATCTGTTGTCTTTTGTGTCAAATACTTACATTTAACCAATTACTTTAATAATTCTAAACTGTTACTAAAATACTAAAGTGTTACCAATAATAAAAAAAAACATTTAAAATTGTATGTACAGTATGTTGTGCATTTTTGTAAAAAGGAAACTCATTACAGTGTAAGGCTGCTATTATATGACAAAAAAATAATTATTGTTGATTATTATGGGCCAATAATTGGCAATAATATATTGTATCCATTAGTTTTCTTATTATTCAATTGAATTCAATTCAAGTTTATTTGTATAGCGCTTTTCACAATGCTAATCGTTGCAAAGCAGCTTTACAGAACATTTGGCAGTTTTGTATGTTGTCTGACGGTTGGCATCATATGGTCTTTTAAGGGGTTGGCCCCTCGACGAACAGATTCCACTTCAATGGGGGAAACGCGTACTTGCGCAGGCTCCGTTGGCAATCTCTTCTCAGGTGTTCGGTCATCTGTGATCTTGCCAATCCCGTGGCAGAAACAGAGAAGGAAATAGAGAAAAATTAGCGTAGCTGCTGTTCCAACCAAGCAAAAAATTATGTGTTCAATCCAAGCAAAAGAATGTTAATGTGCATTTGATCAGATGTAACTGAAGTACAGGGTTATGAGATACATTATTTGAATGCTTGGCCAAAGAGATGTGTCTTTAAACTAGATTTAAACAGAGAGAGTGTGTCTGAACCCCGAACGTTATCAGGAAGGCCAAATGCGAAAAAGCTCTACCTCCTTTAGTGGACTTTGCTATCCTAGGAACTACCAAGAGTCCAGAGTTGTGTGACCTTAGGGAGCGGGGTGGATTGTAGCGTGATATAAGACTAGTTAGGTACGCAGGAGCGTACTATTTACTATTAAATAGTAATATTTTGTATCTGATACAGAACTCAATAGGTAGCCAGTGCAGAGACTGTAAAATTGGGGTAATATGATCACATTTTCTTGACCTGGTAAGGACTCTAGCCGCTGCATTTTGGACTACCTGTAGCTTGTTTATTGAAGATGCAGGACAGCCACCTAGCAGTGCATTACAATAGTCCAGTCTAGAGGTCATGAATGCATGAACTAGCTTTTCTGCATCAGAAAAAGGTAACATGCTCCGAAATTGGACAAATTTCACACAAAAAATGGACATGAGGCTATATTTTTGCAACACTTTAGCGGATTCTTGGTATACCAAGCATGACCTGAGGGCACATAAATAATTTCGGCACAGCGCCACCTACTAGTCAGAAGATATACAAAAATATACATTTTTGTTTAAAATTTCTGAACAGTTTGAACCAAAAATTCATCTAATTAGATTCAGAACATCATACCGAATCAAACTTTACCCAATTTTCCTATTTACGCCTAGTTTATTTTTTTAAATAAATCCTGGTATATGCGTGGAAAACAATGCCTCATTTATAAACGTTGCGTACGCACAAAATGGACATTGAAATGTGCGTACGCCACGTTTATAAATGAGGCATCTGCTCTTTACTAAGTAATTAAAGACAGCTCCTTAGCTCTTCATTATACCTCTGTTGTGCTTGGCCCCTTAATTGCTGCTTGAAGCTATATTTGCCCTTGATATTGTAATAATGATTATTGTTGATTAATAAAATACATTAAAAAAAGTTTTTCTGTTTGGAGAAACAGCACGTCACAATCTGGCTACACAGACAAAACATGTCGGTCGATGACGTTAGTCTAGCGCAAGTTATGCAAAAAAAAAAATCACGTTATACTCAATAAAGCTGCTAAATGCATCTCTACTTGCATCGTTTCAACACTGTGCTTTTGTGATGAAAGAAATTGCAAGTGCACAGAATTCAGTTAGCGAGCGTGCACACTCAACAAAACTCAGGCGTTTTCAGTTTATCAGTTTTCACTTTATTGCAACAGCCGAAATACTTCACTTTAATTGTACAGGCCCATTTTTGGCCCCTTATCTTGAATTTGTGGGGCATTTTGTTTATTTTGGTGCCATTTTTGCCACAAGTCCCCAGGTTAATTTCTGATCCTTATCCTTTTATCTGTATGCCAGTATAATGGAGGGCTTTTTAATTTTATTTAATTTATTTAAAAAGTTATTTGTGTCAGACTCTGGGCCAGGTTTTGTGTGTGTCTTTGCTCCCTATGTGCTCCGTCATCTAGTTTCTTTGTCTCGTGTTTTGAGTTTATTGTTACCAGGTGTTTCCAATGTTAATTGTCATTAGTTCCAGGTGTCCTTTGTCTTCCCTCATCAGTTCCTGTGTATTTAAAGTGTGTTCTAGTTCTTGTCCTTTGTCAGTTGTTAAATGTCATTCCGTCATCCTGATGTGTCGAGTCCTGTGATCCCAAGCCTTTGTTCAATAAACCCTTTTGAGTTACTTTACTCCGTGTCTCCTCGCTCCTTCGTTCCCGTGTTCCTCGTGTGTGTGAACCGTGACAATTTAGAGTACCCCTTCCTATGTGATTGGTTCAAGACTAACAGTTTGTACGGTAATCTATAAAAAAGGATATATATATATATATATATATATATATATACACACACAGATTTTTTGTTCCTGTGAATTTGATTTCATCATTAAATAAGCACAACATACTGAAAATAATTAACATTAAGATTCAATAATGTAATTTGATTTGCAATTTCATACACCTGTATAAAAGTCAATTTACAAATGTAATTCAAAACCCACTTTTTCCCATAATCTGATATATTTCAAAGTGAAACATGATATTCATTGAGGAAAAAAATGTAGAATGGTACTTGTTTGGCAGGAATTAAGTGAATCGTTAACATTTTTTAGCATAGCTTTTTCGATAAAAGATTAGAGGCATTTTATTAAGAATTAAATAGTCAATGAATCATTCACAATAAGATCAGCAACATACATTAATGGATTGAAATGTAAGAAAGAAAATAAACTGTATAAATTTAAATATATTATATGATTGTTACTGTTGGTGCTAATAAAGCTCACAAAGACGAGGATTAACTCTAGGAAATAGACTTTAACAAAAATACTGGGAACAGGAATGAAATACACACCAACATAAGCAAGAACTGACAAACACTGAGGGAGAACTGAGGATTTATAAGCATGAACCAAACAAAGGAACTAATGAGGTAACTAACAAGACAACAGGTAGACAGAATGAACTGACTGAAGAACAATCACATTGTGCATTTTACAGTGTAAATTATGAATCACTGTTTTACACCCACAACATTGGTAACCCAGATGGCAATTAAAAAAAAAACAGTCTAAGATATTAAATTATTTATTTATTTATGCTTCAAAAATAGCAGATGATTACATGTTCATGTCAGCTTGTCGTCAGCTGTCCACCAGTCACAGACTAGTCTTGTGTCAGTTGCTTTGCACTGCTCATGGGGTGCTACTGGTCGGTGTGATGTCAAGGGAGGCTGTTTCACCAGCATGGTGACAAACCACACACTTAACAGTCAAGAGAGCTTGGTGTGACAAGGGTGGCAAATTGCCTTTCAACAACCCGGAGACATCACCAGGGGTTACTCAGTAAGATAGAATTGTCATGTTTCCTGCTGTGACCCGATTCAAAAGATTTACCGCTCAGGTCATTGGTCAATTGATTAGATAATGTTAATTAACACTGGTCTATCAGAGCTCTGAGCTGTGAGGATGTTACTTGATAAAGCCATGCTAGCTGATTAATTATAGCCATCTACCATAAAATCAATACGAGCGGCTTGGCAGTGCTAATGTCCGGCTATATTGATTTGAAATAACAATAAATTGAGGCCTGATTACTGGTAGTTTCATGTCTTTTTTTATATTATTTATGTAATCAGGGAAATTCCTCCACATTTGTCACATGTGCATCATTTGGATATGCTGTACATGCCTTTGTAGGTTACATTACAAGAGAAATTAAACACACACACACACTGAATACATTAACACACACACACACACACACACACACACTGAATACATTATATAGACTTTCTGTCTGGCTGACTGTTTTCAAGCAGTTATTAGCAGTGTTCATTGTGAATGTTATTTATTTTATTTTATTTGTATTTATTTATTTATTTATTTATTATGTTTTTTGCTATATTTGTTTCATGGGGGATGCAAATGCCTGAAACTACGAATCCAAGTAAATGGAAGGGATGATTTGCAAGACTAGAATAGATAGAGAATTTTAATCTTCTAAAAAAGGTTGTGTTACACATGACAAACGAACACTACTCTTGTTGAGCCATATGTAAAAATCCAGTGATGGGAAAATAGAATGATTTTCTTGTTTGTTTGTTTGTTTGGTTGATTGATTGATTGATTGATTGATTGATTGATTGATTGATTGATTGATTGATTGATTGATTGTTTGGTTGGTTAAATAATTTGTTTGTTTTTTTTCACAATTATTTTTGTGCTTTTGCTTTCTCACAGAACAAAGTCAAAACAAAGAATTCATGACAAAATGTTTGAATTCTTAGTGATCCTGTTTTAGATATTAAAAAAAAAAGTTAGATTCCGACAGGAGATGCTTCAACAGACTCTTAATAGAAAGCCTTTAAAAATTCATATGCCTGAAGGATTATTAACTGAAAGGAGGTTTTTAATAGAAATTACATTATTAAAATGTATGTATTGGATCCTATTAGTCTTGCATTCATTGCTGGATAATCTTACTCTTTATAAATACTCTTTATACTGGAGAAAAATGTACATAAACTTACGACATAACTTAAATGATGGAAAAAAAAACATAAACTTGAACCAACCTCTGTTTTTCAATAATATCTACTTGCAAACAGATTCATTATAGCATCTATTGACTTTATTGTATTGCTGGACTCTTTAAGCTATATGAGTCATCGTGGTTTATTCAGATGAGCTGACCTTCACTTTGTGTCTTTAGAACAGCACATTTTTACTTTCTTTTAGTTGGATTCTGAATTTGAGGCTGTCTGAACCAGCCTTGCCTTTAGCATCAATTAATTCAATGTATCAAATTAACTTCAGATCTTCAGTTTGTTGAACTTTCTCAATAAGTGACCTTTTGAATTACTTTCTTGCTTGTTTGTTTTCTTATAAAATAACTTGTTTAGTGAAAGTGTTTGCAGGGATAAAGAATGGGTGGATTTGAATGAAAACTTTAACAATGTTGCACTACAGTACATCCATTAAAGAGAAAGTTCACTCAAAAATAATATTTACTCATCCTCATGTCATCCCAAACCTGTATGACTCTCTTTCTTTCTTGCCTGGAACACAAAAGCAGTGTCCATGAGGATAATGAGGATAGTGACTCTCATTCAATAATGCATTTTTTTATTTATTTTCAGAAATGTCAAATTTTGTCTCATTTTGTGTTCAATGCAAGATAGACATGAGAATGACATGAGAGCAAATTAATGATCACATAACTGTCTTTTTTGTTAAACTATCCCTTTAAAAAGACTTACCACTGATACACAGCCGTTGAGTCCTCTGTTTCCATACCAGAGAGACAAGAAGCAGAATGAGACAAAAGTCGAGGATGTAACCTGAATATTTGATTTGAACCTGTTCCTGACAGGCGCCTGCACTGGTTGTAAATCCAACGATTAAATTACAAAGCACACTGGGCACTAATTGAAGTTTTTATATGTACACAGTATTAATATTGATTTCAGATAGCAGATGTATTAATAGGGGGAAACCATCTCTAAAACAGAGGACTGTCGCCAGGTCCGGAAACCTGATATTGTGACCGATGCAAAGGAGTGTAAAACATAGTATCCTGCCAAGGAGAGAATGTTACTCGAGCAGACAAAAAAAATCAATTTAGCGGAGACAACCCGGCTCCTTTATTTACATCTCAATTACTTTTTCATTTTGCCACTGCGGGCTCGGGGCCGCCGTGTGACAGAGAGGGCCGAGACTTGTAGCACTCACTTGGGAAGAGGGGATGGCATTTTCGAGCCTTACTTTTTGTAAAAGATGAATTTGTTGGCTTTAATTTGTCAGGGAAAATGAAAGAGTGAGCTTTCTGGTTTAATCGTTCCTTTCCCAGAGGAAAGATTAGGGGGGTTCACAATTTCAAAGGCAGATTCAAAGGCACATCCAAACGGGTGGCATGTGCTACAGGATGTAGTTGCCACATCACGCTGTTCAGGCAGAAATGATGAAATTCACTTAATAATATGATTTATTGTCTACATCCCACTCTACTTCACTTTCAATTGGTGTTTCGAAGCTAGCAAAGCTTATAAAAATGATCTGGCCATAAAAAACTTTTTTTTTTTTTCAGCTGTGTTTTCACAGATGAGTGGAATCATTAGGTAATGTGTGAAATCTATAGTTTAATTTTTGATTATGGATCATGTATATTCTCTGTTTCCTAGACATTATATGTAATGACAGACTTAATGTGAAGAGGCTGCTGTTAAAGAGCTAAAATCATGCACAGGCATGAGTTAAACATTAATATTGATCATTAGAGAATGCACATTTAATTGTCTGCATATATCATATTTAAATGCACATTTAATTATCATATATCATAAATCCAACCAGCAATGCCTATTTTTGCTCTCTGAACTAAATGCTTTTTAAATAGGTGATGTTAGGCTCCATTAACATATCAGGACAATTGCAATCCAATCTGAAATTATTTGCCACGTTTTCTTTTTCAAAAGGACAAAAGCGAAGGATTTGTGGTTCAGCCACAAATGCATCAATATAATGTCATAGAGCAGAGGAACTGGTGGATCTCATGTTTCATGTATGTGCACAGTTGTTCATCTATACATCGGTCTTGCATTATTTTTGCATCAAACATCCCAGTAAAGATTTTTTTTTCCTCTCAGTATAGGAAAATAAGGCTAGTTGTAACACAGTGAGGTTGTTGAAAGGTTATGAATTTTGTCCTCTAAACTAAAATTTCAATATCATCATATTTTTGCAGTGGCTGTTGGATAACAAATGAACACAATTAAACTACTTGCATAAATTCAGACAGGAGTCAATATTATTAAGCTACAGCTAAATTATATATATATATATATAGAGAGAGAGAGAGAGTGAGAGAGATTTAAGGATTTCAGGGCAAGTTGTGTCCTGTCACATTTAAAACAAATCAATATACACTGTTTAATTGTAGCGTTTAAATTGTTTTCTATTTGAGGATTTGATTATAAAAATTATTTGTAATGTCACACTTCATTTTAGTCTACATAAGAATATTGATTATAAATTTTTATCTCTTTATGAGCACACTGTAAAAAAATATGTATTTTCAAAGGAAAACAAAGATTTCTGGAGTACGTTTTCAAGAAAGTACTATTTCAGTCTTTGTACTGTACTTTAGTTCAATGTGTTACTTGCCATTTATTTTGTAATTAATTGTGAAATTTATTAGCAATTTCTGAGTGAAAAATGTTTCTGCATCAAATTTTTGCACATTAAATTTGCAGTGCATTTCTGTCTGATGTTTTGTAAAGCTTATCTGAATTATTAACTAAGGGAGATGAAGTTTAATCTTAAATTGAGCTGAAAATCCTATAAAAAGCTATTTATTGGCAGGTTCCATTGTGACAACTTACCCCATTGTGTATGACAATATGCCCTACTACTGGGGTATGTTGTCACGAAAGGTCAGTATGTGGAACTTAAAAAAATAAAATAATCCTATACTGTGAAAAAAATTCTAGAGTTTAAACCGTAAATAGTAAATATCTTAAAAATGCATCAGCACAGTTAAGCAATAACACATCTCCTGTAACAAAGAATAATATCATAGTGTTTATTGACTTGTTCTCTATTTAAATGAGCGCCGGCGCCTGTTATGGATCGCTTTTTGTCTCCCACAAACAAAAGGTTTTAAAAATCGTTTTGATATTCAGTGTGGCAAAAGCCCCCTGTTTGCTAACGTTACACAACATGTTATTCAGCAGCACAAAATCAGCTCTAAAGCCGACTGTTACCTGAGCCGAGCGCTGGTGGTCCTCTATCGTGCTGCAGCAGTAAACTTTGATGCACAAGAAAAATGTGCCTCTTAACAAGCATAGCATCGCATGCAAACAGACACCAAGAAAACATCAAGGAGACTTCTATGAAAGCGTATGATTCTCGACTTGTGGCAAAACTGGTTGCAAACAGCATGAAACTGAGCTTAAAGGCAAACATGATGAGACACGGTTGGATTCCATCACAGGGACACGCAAATAGAGTTCGGCTCTCACGCTCACATACATATGTACACTTACGCTTGCACACACAAACACCCACTCTAAATGAGCTCGCCTCAGGATCCCTACGTGACACCCTGAACTTTTATTTGCATCCTTTGCTGGCTTTGAAATGTATAACGTTTAGGTCAGAACAAGGAGAGTAAATCTATCTTAACCGTGCCAGGATGTAGCGTTGATGAATGACCCGGATCCCTGAAGTGTACTGGCCCTCTGACAGCAGGCGATTAATAAACAGATTGTGCAATCCCTTCCTTTGTGTGCCATCATGAAGTGGCACCTCTGTGTTCCATCCATGCTGTTGATAATAAATACTCATGAGCCTAATGATGCCTGATTACTGCAGCAATCTTTGCTTCATTAAGCTGATTAGCTGAAATGCTGTAACGGAGAGTATGTCTGTTTAATAACATCCAGCAAGGTAGACACCTTGCAGAGAGGGGAAATAAATAAATGCACTTTTAACCTTATAAAGCTACCCCGCTGTCTCTCTTAACACGCAAATAATAAAAAAAATTAAAAATCACGCCATGTTGCCCTGGTGAATGTCTGTAAAACTCTCACGGTAGATGTTTAAATGCCGGTATTAAATGTTCAAACGTTCCTTCGATATCAAGGACGTTCAATCACACAAGCCTTCATGTCTGTTGATCCAGTAACATTTTCTTTCTTTTTTTTTTTTCTTCATAAATTTATGACCCCTGTGCTAGAAAAATGTCCTTCAGTGTCAAACGGGCCTTGTGTGTCTTCAAACAAATCAAGGGAGCAGGCAAAGTCACTGACCCCAATAATTTAGCACACTGCTTTGGACATTTCAAGACATGGGGAAAACACGCCGACTGGCCAAACGGAGCCCAGCCTCCCTTGCTTTATTACAGGTTTCTGACCCACATTGGAGCCTGCTGCTAAGAGGGGGCATGAAGCTCACAGGGGTTATACCAATGACACCACCGTCTCCATTTGAAACAAAACACGCTTCAAAGACATTGAGTGAGTGTTTGTCCCGGAGGAAAATCCTTGCACTTGGCATTACCTACGAGCGAATAACAAATTTACCTTTGTGAATGACTGCTGGGGCCATTTCTACGAATATTTGCATTTCTAACCTGCAAACATTATTTCAAATGAATTCTCTTTTCAAAGAAAATCTAAACAAAAAAAATAAATGAATCCCTTAAACTGCAGGCACCTGGAAAGTTGTATAATGTCTAATTAATATGCATAAAATGTATGGCTGTGATACTAAGAAATTACTCTTTGTGCATGTGCCTGTGTGTTTCCAGAATTTCAGGCCAGTTGTTAAACTCTGCCTCAGGGTTTCCTCTCTGTGCCCCTGAGTATGCAATACATATTTAAATAGACCTTGGGTTGTTTTCCAACTGTAATTCTAAATGCATTTTTATGGTTATACATCTGCATGTCTGCTCATTTACATCATTGGTAAAGTGTATTTTTCTTTATTTGTTTTGTTCATCTCAGTGGCTTAGGTTTTATTTGAACATTGATTTAAAATTCAATTCAGTTTAATTTATGTTTGCATGATGACGGTGTGACAGTAGAAGAGAATATTTTTGTCAAATCAAAGAACAAAGCCTTTGTTTTTTTAAAACAATATAAATAAATAAACCTTTTAGTCAAGCATCATGCACTCTTTTATGATCAACACTTGAATGTGGATACGTTTTATAAAAAAAGCAACATTTTGAACAAAAAGCTGAGAAAATCATGTTTTTGTAAAAGACTACTTCTGGATCAGATTCAGAATGATGATCAAAACATTGATGGAATAGATCGCCATTTCATTCTGTAACGATTTGATTTATATGCTGTTTAATGCTTGATGATCATTTATTTTACATATGCATCTGCTTATATGCGCAATCATTTGTTTCTGCTTCTTATTTGCCGTGTTTTGATCCAGACGTTCAAAACTCTTTCAGAAGATGTGTAATAGTGCCTCCTACCATATAACAGTGAAAACATGGAAAAATAAGTGTTTTTGAATGAAACAGTTGAGTGAATTAATCAATGACTCATTCATAAAGACAGTCAAATGTTTTGTGACTGAATATATAAGTGTAATGAGAGTCCACTGAAGGTGAGTTTTGTGAAAACCCAAGTGCAGCTTTATTACATCCAAACGTGAGCAGATACAAAAATAAGCAATGGCTTGACTTGACTTGGTACAAAGCAAACTTAAACATGAAAAAAAAAAAAAAAAACTCTGTGATGAACTAAATACTAATTAAAAATATATAAATAAATAACATAAAAATAAAAGGATTGAGAGCACTTCACTTCTTTCACCTATTAATCTTCCCCTAGTATATCTATTGCATTATGCATTAATTCATTATATATATTCATTCATTTATTTATCTCCATAAAGCCCTCATGCAGTGACGTGCATGGTTGTTTGTGGTCTTTTCTTCTCCTTTTTATTTATTTATTTATTTATGAAAAGATGCTGTGCTCTCTGTTCATTAGAGTTTGGGGATCTGCACTGGACATGCATAATAGAAAAAAAAAAGCCACAAGTGTCAGAGTCGGCATTGATCCAGAGCCTCTTGACTGTGTTTCCCAATAGAGGCAGCACAACTTATTAGAGAAACATGCTGCCTGCCCGCTCCAGCTGCAGAAAGAGATTATACAGACAAAGCTGGCCAGCTGTTTCTTGCATGCACTATCAGTGACTAATTGAGACCAGTAAACACAGAGAGAGCTGGACCCCAGTAACACTTCATTTACTGTGTCCAAAATACATGACCAATGGAGAAGGTTAATTGCTGGGTTGGTTTGTGAGAGAGTGAGGCCTGATTAGACATAAATACATATTCAGCACCTCAAAGAGGAATAATTACTGTGACCCCTGGAGAGGCCTCTGGGCCAGATCAGTGGAATTATTTGATTCGTGTAAGCTTAGACGCTGCAAGAGAAATATATGTAGATGAAAGTAGTGTCGCGCATTTGGGTATCATTAGAGCCCCATGTTTTTACACATTCAGTCATTTTACAAGTTCAAGTCGAGGAAAAGTTTTATGTTAACATCCAGAATGTACTGTATATGTGAATTGTTGTTGGGTAATGGCAATATGGTAGGGCTTGGGATAAAAAATGCATATTTGAAAATGCAAAGGCACATTTCATGTTGGCTTTAAGCATTATTTATTTCGATAAGACATTGATCCATTGGCAGCAATGTGGATCCCTGGAGTTTAGCAAAACAGATCAATGGCAAGACTTGGAGGTTAATGCGATGAGCTCCATTGTTGCTGACCGGCCACTCGCTATGCATGTTAAGAGAGATGCCTCTTGGGTATCATACATCTGAGAATATGTTCTTGTACTTACATGTATGCATTTAGCAGATGCTTTTATCCAAAGTGACTTACATTGCCTTTAAATTATACATTTCATCTGTTCACACTCCTGGGGACTGAACCCATGACCTTGGCATTGCTAGCAGCTAGCGCCATGATTTACTACAGGAATGTGTTCAAATTAGTTCTTAAAGGTGAAAAATTGATAAATAGAACACAAAAAACACACACACACATATATGTATACACACACACGCTACAGTTCAAAAGTATTTATTTATGTATTTATTTATTTATTTATTAGGAAATTATCAAAAGTCAGTCAAAACATTTATAAGGTTACACTTTCTATGCTATGTACTTTCTATTCATCAACGAATCCTGAAAAATTAATCACTGTTTCCACAAAAATATTAAGCAGCACAACGTTTTTCAAAATTGAAAATAAAATAAATATTTCTTGAGCAGCAAATCAGCATATTAGAATGATTTCTGAAGGACCATGTGACAGAAGACTGGAGTAATGATGCTGAAAATGCAGCTTTGCCATCACAGGAATAAATTACATTTGAAAAATATATTACAATAGAAAGCAGGTATTGTAATAATATTTTAAAATATTACTGGTGGAATATTTTTGATGAAATAAATGCTGCCATTGTGAGCATAAGAAGGCATATTTCAAAAACTTTTTTTGACGTGTTTGAATCCTGTCAGACAATGCACTTCCTCTGGTACTGCGTTAACAGTGTTGCCATGGCGATGTTTTGCCTAGCACAGCTGTAGTTACTCTCGGAGCAGACTGACACTGTCAGATAATCGCCTCTGTCTGTTTCCTGGTCCTTTACCCAAACACCTGTGCTTCGCACGCACCCAGATAAACCCCAGCCCCTCTGTATATGACACCCTCACTGGCAGTCAAAATAATCTCCTTTCCAAGTTAAAAGAGAATTTAACTTTGTACCTGCTAGAGCACGGGTGCAATTTAATGCTCTGTCCGATAACTAATGGGACAAACCGTTTAAACGTCACAGCTTAGAATAAGCTTGTCAGCTTATCATATTATGCTTGTGATCTTATAATATTAGCATTAAAATATTCTAAGGATTTCTGAAATAATTTTAAAGGAGAGAACAACCATTTGACTTTACATGATCGTGAATGAGTGGTTATGAGGCAAGAGGGTGATTTGACAACAATCAATTTGTCATTATCGTGGAATGTTTAATGTCTCATGGTTAAGCTTCAAATTACTTTTAATATGCAGTATTACAGTATTTTACTCATTGCTAAAATGGCCAAAATCTCTATGAAACTACAAGCTGTGGAAAATGAATCATTCGTGTTCTGAAAAGGTACAAAAACTGAATGTCTAAATTAATTGGTGATGATTACCTAAAATTCATCCTTGGTCAGTAAACAGTTCCTTCCATATTTAAAGGAACTATTCACCCCCAAAAAATGAAAATTTGATGAAAATGTACTCACCATAAGGCCATCCAAGATGTAGATGAGTTTGTTTCTTCATCAGAACAGATTTGGAGAATTTAGCATTAATTCACTTGCTTAACCTTTGCAGTGAATGGGTGCCGTCAGAATGAGAGTCCAAACAGCTGATAAAAACATCACAATAATCCACAAGAAATCCACATGACTCATTTCCATCAATTAACGCCTTGTGAAGTGAAAAGCTGCCTGTTTTATAAGAAACAAATCCAAAAATGGTTTGGGTGAACTGTTCCTTTAACACATTTTGTGACAGTCCTTGGGATTACTTACAGTCAATTATGCAATTTATGCAGTAATTTATCATTCCTAACAGACTTGCTATTGCACAAATGTCATGATTGTGATTTTTTTCTCTTCCAGGGCAATAGCGGGTCAAATTGCTCCTGGGCCTCAGTCATCTTCATCATCATTTACTGATCATCTTCATTCGGTCATTTTCCATCATGGTCTTTCCAGAACCCAATGCCCAGCTATTTTACAACAGAGTAAACCATATTATCATAGGATTAATGATGCAAAAATGTTGGATTTCAAGAAGCGCACAGAGCATAAAAGACGATTAAAAACCATCATTAAAGAGGCCAGAAATTCTAAGTTGATATGGTTCATGGTTTAACACTCCCCATGCAGTAAATATGCCTGGAACTCAGTGCCAAAATCAATCACTTGTGGGTAATATCCAGAAAAACAATCCCAATGTACATCCTCTGACTCATCATGAAATCAGCATCAACTCTGAAAGGAAAGCTCTGCCAGGGGAATATAACTTAATAATAATAATAATAATAATAATAATAATAATAATAGTAATAATAATACATTTCCTGTCTCCTGTTGTTAAGTTAAGTATAGGTTTAAGGGATCTAAAATCTGGTCCTGCAGAATAAGGCATTAATGTGTGCTTTATAAGTACTAATAAACAGCCAATATACTAGTAATATGCATGCTAATAAGCAACTAGTTAATAGTGAGAATTGGTCCTTAAAATAAAGAACTGAAGAAATTCTCAAATTTACCACAGTGAATAATATGTAAAGGCATGGGAAGAGTTTTTGATAGCAATGTTTTCCAATGCAGAGCCTTCCATTTCCAAACTAATATTAATCAGAACATTTAATGCTTTGACTTTGCAGTATATTGAGAACAGCATTAAAAAGAATTGAATTTCACTTTCAGGTCTGGCGCAGTGAATGTGTGACATGACAATATGACAATAGGCATATGTTTTTCATTTTAAAAGAACTTGTTAAGTGTCAGCTCATTACCCATCTAAAGACCATTTAAGATAGTCCAAATGAATCAGAGCTGTTCTTTTTTCTATTTCTATTTTTATTTAATACATCTACATTCTCTTATTATCTGTATTTACTTTTTATTTCTATTCAATTTTCTACGACTTGTATTGCTAATTAAATAGGAAATTATTCGTATGTCTTCAATATTAATATAGTGAATACTAAACTGAAGTATGTTTCATTTAAAAAATGTTACAACATCTGGAAAAATATTTTAATAGTGTTTGGAAAATAAGCACTCTTACATCCTTGTATTAGTCCAACATGACTTATTTGACACAAAGTGCCATCAAACATGCCGTTCTCCCAAACAGACATTGAGATCAGTCTGTAATTAATTAATGATCCTCGCGGCAAGAACCAGCATTAAACGAAGTGAACAATTTCAGGACTGACAGAGATTATGAAACAAAAATGATTACGGTCATTGTAATAGAACAATAATATCCTGCATACTAAAGTATTAATGAGCTAGATTAAAAGAGGCCCATCCATTAGAGCACTGATTTTTCATTTAATCTTTATGGGAAGGAAATAAGATTCATAATCCTTTGATTTGCTAGGAAATGGGAAGCAGAGGAATATCTTTTAATAACCAGTCTCCTTGACAGCCAAGTCATGCAGTACGCAGAGATGAGAAAAGAGCAAAGAAGAGAGCAACTATTGTTACTGCATGGCAAATATTTGCAGAGTGGTTTGACAGTAAAGATACAGAGAAACATATAAAAATGGCATATTTATTTTGGTGAAATTGTTTTTGAGTGTTCTACAAAGAATTGGGAAAAAGTGAGCCTCCCTTGTTTAGTGTGTTGCCCTGACATAGCCTACAGTTTATTTCTCATTTGTTAATGTCGCGACAATATTTATAGCAGATTTGTCTCTGAAATTTTGAGTTGGGGACTCATACAGTTTTCTGGCCACCCACTGTTTAGAGTGATTGGGGAACACTACATTGAACCGTGGCGTACCTACCAAAAAAAAAAAAAAAAGAATTTATATTTGTACTGAAATATGTAATGGAAGTGTATTCTTTTGGGGCAGTACTTCAGGAGCAGTGAATGGAACACTTCAAGCTTACCTGATAAAAAATAAAATAATACAGTGTTCAGAAATGTTCTTGCGTTGTACATGAACATACATTATACATATGTAAACTGACCAGTATGCTTGAAAAGTGTCATCTGCCTGAGGTCCTTCAGAAGACCCTTGTCTAAGACAAGGTTCTCTAATGTAATGAATGCCCTGGACTTTTTATCAAGCCATTTCTTTTTTCTCTGCTCATCAGAGGTAAGCTCGCTATGCAGACATCTTCTTTCTTCTCCATCTTCTGTCCAGGAATGAACCCCACAAATGTGGTGCAGAAGTGACTTCCACCTTTTGATCAGCTCCTGATAAATTTGAAGTAAATATTTAGCTGTCTTCTCCAGTTTATTTGATAAAAACCAGTTACAGAAACAGAGTTTCTTACATCCGAGTCACCTCCACAAGATGAACATGAAAACCACAGATGTTTGCTAATGCTCTTAATCCATGGCTGAAGTGGTCTGTTGTCTTTGTATCTGGATACCGAAGCCAATTTCTTGATCATTCCTACAAGAAAAAGAAAATGTTCATCTGCATCCAAAAGTATTGTTCAACATCACAGTCATCAGCTGTGTCTGACTTGAAAACAGACTGTGCACACAAGGGGGTGTGACATCATATTACTACTAGAGAGATGCTAAAGCATACAGAGCTGCTTTATTTACAACCCTTCTGTACCTTTGTCATTTAGTGTTTACCCTGTGAAGAGGCAGTTCAATTAGAAGAATGACAATTTTTTTTTTTTTGGTGAATAGTTTACTGCTGCGTGCTGCGTTTACAAAACAGAAGTTGAAAAGAATACATAAGTTACTGCACTAGGCATTGATTAAAAAAAGCAAAAAGCATAGCCACATGCCATACATCAAACTCGTGATGAATGTTTGTGTAGTCGACTCGCATTATCTTGCGAATGGATGGGGATCTATCAGTTGTCACCACACTTACTCCAATATCGTCATCTAGGATTTTGCCGAGTGCTCTCCTGAAACCAGTCGACTCCATTGCTACAGAGCTTGATGATTCTGTAACCTATAATAAAAAGAAATGGCAATTGCAAATGAGACACAGTATTACAAGGTTTGTAAATCTCGGAGAAAAACTGAACACTGTTTTGTGAATATGACCCCATAACCTGTTCTCCGTCTACACACAGGTAATTTTTAGTTCATTATTATAAATAAAACATATAATAAAAAATATTACATTAAAATTACATTACCCCAAACATATATCACTATTGTCATGAACACTTACTTGCACCAGCTCAAAGTGCACCACTTTGTCTGTATTGTCATCCATCAAGCTGAATGTGGTGTACTTTGCCGAATATCCAGGACTGTGTTGAGATATAACAGAAACCCCGATTTCAATGTTTATTGTTACTTTAAAGAGAACATAATAATCACATAAAAATTCACCATTTACATATAAAATGACCTGTCTGATCTTCCATCTCCAGATAAATGTATTTCCTTTTTTTCTGTGCTTCCTGCCTTCAAATGTTCCAGTAAGGCAGTCTGTTGTTCTTTGAATGCCTCATCAATTGCCGGTATGAGGTAAGAAGACTGTATTGCAAAAAAAGTTGTTTTGTGTGGTACTTGAAGATTAAGCACAGCAGCCCATTCAGAGATGTCTGCATATGTGGACCCCGTAAACACAGTACCTGCTGACACTAGAAGGTTGTTTGATAGAATTCCACGCACATCAGAACATGAATTCCACTGCCCCTTATGTCCTTGTTCACATTCCCAAAGAACACTGATTAGGCTCCCTGAAGTTGTGTTTTTTTTTTCTGTGATTAGTGCACCACAGTCTTGACGTCTTCTAAATTGTTTCATCAGTGCTGATTCATTAACAATCCATTTCCGTTCTTGCCATGGCTGTTCCTCCTCTTCTTCTGTCGTAGTGGTTGTACTGGAGGCAGATGTGGAACTAGGTGGAACAAAACTAACATCCTTCTTTTCAGATGGTGGATCTAATGAAAGCATGCTGATATTTAGGTCATCAGGCTCGCTTTCACTGGCAGTTGGTTCATCCTACAAGAGAAGGAAGGTGTTTTAAATATTTGTGTAAAGACATGTAAAAATAGTTACAAAAAATGTACAGTACAAATAGCTGTATTCAGTTTAGAGTTGTTCATACCAACAGCACATTTAGCCATTTTCCAGCTAGCATGTAAAATTCAGAAACACTCTCATACTTACAAACTGCTGGCACCTTACAGCTGGAAGAGCAAAATATGTCCCGGATGTGGAGGGATATGAATGCTTTTCCGACGACTGTGGACTTGTTAGTAGTAACATCATATGCTTGTGTAATTTGTCCTCTTGTCCAGTGGTTTTTTCAACACCAGTTTTCATTGGCTTCTGAGGTGTTGATTGTGGAACATCTTTTAGTCCGATGTCTGCACCAAGGCACTCTGTTTCTTGACCTTCGTCTGACTCGTGTTCTGCAGGCTGATCTGGTTCCTGTTGGCTTTCCTAAGAATATACAGTATTGCTTGTCATTACAAAGTCAATACTATTTGGAGCTATACTAACTTGAATACACACTGTGTATTATTATTATTATTATTATTTTACTTCACCCTTATGAAAAGTAAACATAGTTTCAGAATGGTTTTACAACAAATCTCTGTCTCTGTAGTAAAACCATGGTTAACCATAGTTTAAACATGGTGCCTGTAGTACAACAGTTGTTATACAAATGGAAGTAAAACACTAAAAAAATTGTATTTGTTACTTTTCGTAAGGACAGCTTTACAAATAAAAAGGACACATACAAAGATCTTGTTCACATACCTCAGTTGGATGTGGAAAAACCATATGCACAGCTGATGGTTTAAGTCGTACGTGATGCTCTCCTGGGTATGTAAAATCATCAGGGGAAAAATGATCGCTGCAGACCCTCAACAACTTTAGTGCGTTAATGGGTGTGTTGATATCCAGCCGAAGAGCAATCAACCATAACTTCAGGCGAGCAGGCTCAGAAGTTGGGAATACGTGGAAAGTCACCACTCCCGAATGAGTTCGCGCGAGAGAACGTAATCTTTTAGTTTTAAGTCGGTTTGAACAATCCGGATAAGCGCAAGTAAGTACCATTTTGATTAGCCGTCGTACC
>NW_015554127.1:147027-147257 GCF_001515605.1 Sinocyclocheilus anshuiensis
TGTTAAAAATCTTCGTTTGTGTTCTACTGAAGAAACAAAGTCACCTACATCTTGGATGCCCTGTGGGGTAAGCAGATAAACATCAAATTTTCATTTTTGGGTGAACTATCCCTTTTATTAAAGTCCCCGAGAATGATTAAAACAGAGTCCGGGTTGTTGTTGTTCTGTGTCTGTGATCTGATCAGCGAGTTTCTGTAAAGCGGAGCTCACGTGTGCTTGCGGATTAATGT
>NW_015554127.1:147267-176712 GCF_001515605.1 Sinocyclocheilus anshuiensis
AGTACCTTGCCTCACCGACTAAAATCAGGGCGCCCACTACGGAGACGGCACCAGAGGTGAGGGGGCACAGTGACCGAGGTAGCCGAGCCGGGCCCCCTCAGGCCCCCCCGTGGCGCCAAAGCTGCTAGCAACACTTCAGCATACTTTAATTCACAAATAATTGTATATCAAAAAGGATTTACTGCTGCTACTATTTATAGTTTTTGCTATATATTCTATTCCCTTTTTTGCTATTAGTACTTGTTTGTATTCATGTGTATTCCAATGTTGAGAGCAGTCAGTGAGAAAATATTTTGCTGTAATGTTTAAGTCCTATACTGTGTTCATTAACTAGGATGTTGCTGGAATCAGTACAGCCAGAGACCCCTGGTCTTTCAACACCAGTGCTGTGAGGAAGGATGCTACAGTAGGCCAAGCAGAGACAAGGAGGAGTATGGTAGAGGTAGGTAAAACCTAACAGACAGACAGTGACAGCAAAGAGCAACATACTGTAAAGAATGACAGTAACAGCAGACAAATGGCATAAACAGACAGCACACAGACTCTACAACATCCTCAGATTATTTTTCTTTTGTTTTAACTGTATGTGTAAATTTGTTATAAACGTGTGCTCTTTAAAAAGTAGTAAGCATTGTTTGCCAGACACATACATTAAATGTTTAAATATCTGTTACATATATGGTACTGCTTATATTATTTCACCATCTGTACACAAACGTAAGTAGTGAATGCGTGTGTCCGTGGGTGGGGCTGTGTCGGTGTGGTAATGTGGGCCGATGTGGCTACAGTGCCAGGGCTGAATTTTTGTCCCAGTCCGCCCCTGGACATGAGAGAAGTACAAAGCCTTCTTTACATAATAAGTAGCCTAATAGTTTAGCAACCAAATGTTAGACAGCGCAAAAACAACTGCGGAGCACGCCACGGAGGCAGCCATCAACGTCGGTACCATCGCGAACTCCGCGATATATATGCGATATAATGCATTAAATGTCAAATAAGCAAAGCGTAAACACTTAAAAGCGGGCACGAGCATTTTATTTTTTTTATAAACCACATTTTCACCGCTGTTTACACAAGTAAATGATAACCAGGCTACGTTATCATACTGTAACGGAGCCGACGAGACGAGAGATGTGCGGATCCATCTGCAAAGCTTTTATTTAAAGGCGTGGTCATAAAACAGGCAACCTGGGTGTTAGTTTTTTTCTAGAGTAGGCTATACTCCGTTCGATGGTGCGTTTGATGAATTCACTACACAAAATGTATCTTGCGAAGTGAAATGCATGCAATTACCAACCAAATAATACACACATTCTTTCTATTAGGGTTGCGCTTCACTAAATAAAATTATTTAATTAATACCTGTTTACAAAAAGCACTTATTTGCGCGTACATTGCAAGTTTGAGTTACACGTAATATCTGATGGAGTGCAGAGTCATAATCACTGTATTGGAGAGCAAGCCCGCTGTAAGCCGAGAGATTCGTGCTGGTGCCCTCTCGTATTACACTAATGCACTCTCGACATTTGCCATTAAAATAATGCCAAAAACTGCCTCAAATGAACTATAAATACGAGAATAAAGTTGTAAAAGCTGCAATCCATTTCTTATTGGTTAAAATTAACGAAGACGATCTTGTGTTTTTCACGAGCACCCACGGGATCGGCGCCTATGGCATTTAAAATTAATGTTGTTTGTAATGATCGGCAATATAATAATTTTTTTATATACATATATATTTGTTCTGTTATGAATGCCACAAAATTTAAATGATTTGGAGTGAGGGGAAGTAAAATTCATGTTAGTGTTTATCTTTTTTTTTTTTCCCCTAACATTCGTTTTTTGTTGTTGTTTTTCTTTCCATTAAGGATTTCACCTTTCAGCTCTTGAAAAATAAGCTTCATGATTTTATTATGACCACATGTGCCTCATCCTGGAAAACACTGACTTTTTATTTATGTCTTTTTTTATATGCCTATTCATGTCATAACAGTTTGGTGACATCAACAGCACTTGGTTTTATGATTTTCACATACACTATACTGTAGCTTCCATTCATTACTGTAATCTTACATAAATGAACCAACCGATGAGTGTTTTAAACAGACTTATTTTTGCAATGTTTCTAAATGTATGCTTGGTATGCTTAGATGGCATTTGTTAACGTAATAAAAGGAAAGGCTAATTAGATTGTAAGATTAAGGCTTTCTATGTCTAGTTCAGGGGTTTTCAGACTTTTTGGAGCCAGGGATCCCTTACAGGGGAGAGGATTTTCCAAGGACCCCCTCATAATTATAACAGTGTTTAAGGCTAAAGTTTAATATGGTTAGGAGGAATGAACATAATATGAATGTTTTATTGGTGCAAATGGTCCCCATTGTATATGTACTTATTAATACTATAGCATAATATAATTAAATTTACCATATTTAACAGAAAGTTGCACCAGGTCAGGGGGGAAAAAACAAAACATAAGTTGCATCGTGTGTAATTCGCATTTTACTATTACTTTCAGAAATAATTTAAATACTGAATAGGTCTAAATAAAACATAATGATTTTGTGTGCATATTTTATGTACAAAATTGTGCGTGTGCCAAGCTAGTCTTTGATCATCTGAAGTGATTTTCACATATTGCGTTGCAGTCACTCACTGTGAAGCATCCCAAGATAGTTTCTAGTGTGCCCTGGCATTTCTAAATATCTGAAAGGCGAGGCATATGTGAAATTGAGAATTGAATGTTTATTTAACGTCTCAGCACTCTATATACTGGCAGAATTTTCACAGAGACTGAAAGATATCTCATTAAATCAGTGTATGCCAAGTTGGTCCTTGTGGGTGGGTGCATGTGTGTGTGTGTGTGTGTGTGTGTGTGTGTGTGTGAATGCATTCTCATGTGTTTGTGTGAATCATTGAAATGCTGTGCCCACAGTAAACACCTATGTGAGTGTGCACACAACATGAATTAATGAAATGTCAACTCAAAGCATTAAAAATCTATTCACTGCATACGTCCATGCTAATAAATTAATTTGGAGGTCCTTTTGCACTCATGAAGTATTAATTAGTGGCCTTGGTACATCTGAAAGCAATTTTCCCAGAAAAGCATGTTTAAGCTCGAAATTATCTGTGAAGAAAGCTTGATGTAATGAATGTTAATTGGATATATTTCAACATGACTTTTTTCCCATTTGTTTTTTGCGATTTAGTATTATACATTACAGTTAAATTGTGCATATTTCTGCATTATTGAAACACCAGTTTGGACTATGCGCACAGCATACCTTTGACTGCTAGTTTTTATAGCTGAGTTCACTAGTTAGAATGCTCTAATGAAGTCTTCTATTTTCCAGCATTTCACTGTCTTTCTTTTGTTCAGACATTTAAATTCAGCAGCTAATGCAATTTTGTGCCTTCATTCTTGAAATATAATTGGTAGGGCTGATCAGGTATAATTGTAACAATTAGAAAATGGGAAATGTTTAGCCTAAAGCTATGAAACTTTGCCTCAGATATATTAAGGGGATATATCTTATTGGGGTTAAAACATACAAATAAAATTTATTTAATTGAATCAGATACAAATATATATCACATACATGTAAAACACATTTTTTGTCAGATTATGAAAGGCAGGCTTTAACAGAGACAGCAGACTATATGACACAAAGCAAACAAATTAAAGAAGATCTATGGAAATTACAAAATGAAAATACATCTCTCAATATAACAAACTCTAACGTTTTTTTTATTGTTATTTATGTATTGCTTCCCAAAGAATACAATGTATCTTCCTACCACATGACAGATACCACCAAAATAAGTGTCCTGAGAAATAACATTTCTCTGTGACAGACCTAAGCTTTGTAAACAGAATTTTTAGGCCAATCAGAAACCTAGTAGAAATATGGTAGGCTGATGCAAGCTGGGTTTTTGAGTTACAACCTGTAGTTGAAGTTAAAAATATGGCTGAAATGGCACCTTTGAAACCCAGAAAGACACTTTACAGCAAGGCCTATTCAAAAAATAAAACGTATACTGTTTAACCTTGGACTTGGACATGTTTTGTTATTTTAGAGCTTTGATAGTGGATCATAGTCTACAAAGTGATCTAAAGTCGTTTTGGTCATTTTATTTTAAGGTCCAATTCTCGCTATTAAAGTGCCCCTATTATGCCATTTCCAATATTGCCTTTCATGCAGTGTTTAATGTAGCTGTATGTAAATGTAAACGATCTGCAAAGTTGTTAAGCTGAAAGTGCACGATAAATACAGTTATTGTCTCCCAAAATAAAGAATTGACTCTGAACTGACTGCTTCTCTAATCTCGGGGAGTTCAACGCAGGATTCACAAAACGCTTGCTGTTGAAAGATGGATCAGTATCCTGTTTATTTAAAGCATTATTTATCCTGACCAGCTGCTCCATTGAATCACAACCTGTAAGTATGATAAATAATAGATGTTTATATTTTCTATAGAGCATTCAAAATACAGAACTATTGAAATAGGCGTATCGTTTCCGACATGTGCTGTACGCTGTAGACTAATCACAACAGACTAGGCCATCTGACCAATCAGAGCAGAGCAGGCTCACGGAAAGGAGGGGTTTAGAGAGACTGAATCTTTGAACTGCCTCCAATGAATCTTTTGAGAATCGCTGGAAAATGAGGTGATATTAAATGCATATTTTGAGAAAACGAAAGCGTTTTTTTGACCTTGCATGCATTTAATCCTGTTGTAGGAGACTCACAAAACAATAGTAGGAACCGTAAAAATGGCATAATAGGGGCACTTTAACAAACCATTAACTATTACGTTTGCCTCAATAAACTCATAATTTGCTGCTTATTAATAGTAAGTAAGGTAGTTGTTAAGTTTAGGTATTGATTAGGGATGTAGAATATGGTCATGTAGAATAAATGCTTTATAAGTACTAATAAACAGCCAATATGTTAATAATAGGCATGCTTATAAGCAACTAGTTAATAGTGAGAATTGGTACATATACTAAAGTGTTACCATCATTTTTTTAAAGTAAAATCCAAAGTTTTGGAAGTATTCACCCAGCTTAATATAGTTGCCTGCATCATCACTGGTGCAGCCGAATGGTTTTAGAAATCACAAATAAATAGGAGATCAGTTGTGTGTTGTCAAAGGGTTTCTGTTTATTGTAGTATAAATACAGTTTTATCCGGAAGGTCCAACTTCTGGTTAGTCAATATTGTGGCAGGATCATGAAGGGATAAAATAAAATAAAAAAGCAATTGAAAAGCATAAGGCAAGGGATGGATACAAAAATATTTCCAAGGCATTGGATATCCCTTGGAGAACAGTTAAATAAAGAAAGAAATTGCTAAATGAAAGTATGGCACAGCTGTAAATCTATCTAGAGTAGACCTTCCTCAAAGACTGAAGAAGGAGACTACTGAGGGGCGCCACCATTAGACAACTCTGAAGGAGTTACAATCTTCAGTGCCTGAGGCTGGAGAGACTGTGAATACAATGCTGCTGTCTTGGTTCTTCACCAGTTAGAGCTTTATGGGAGAGTGGCAATGAGAATCTACTGTAAAAATAATGTCAGATGACATCTCATGTACAGTTTCGCCAGAAGGTATGTAGGAGACCAGCTGGAGGAAGATTCTCTGGAAACCCGATGAGACCAAAATTGAGCTTTTTGGCCATCATTATAAACGTCAAATACTCCACACAACATCCCCACAGAGAAGCATGGTGGTGGATGCTTTTCTGCAGCAGGGCCTGGAAGGCTTGTTAGGGTAAAGGGTAAATAAATGAATGAATGCAGTAAAATACAGGGAAATCCTGGAGGAAAACCTGATTTGTGTTCCTGCACGCCAATGACCCCCAAGCATAGAGAACAAAGCTAGACAAGAATGGCTTAAAAACAACAATTTTAATGTCCTGGAGTCCAGATCTCAATCCAAATGAGAATTTATGGGTGGATCTCCATGTAAACTGACTGAGCTTGAGCAGAGTTGCAAGAAATAATGGGAAAAAACTGCAGCGGCCAGTGTACAGATTATGGAGACTTGTCTGCACAGACTATAAAGACCATAAAGGTTACAATTATGCCTTTGGCACAGGCTTTTATTCTAAGATTTATACCACATTCAAGGATTGGAGAATCAAAGGCATGTTTTTGGTATTGATAGTGCCATTTTCCACCAATCAAGATATAGAAACATATCTACTAAATCTACCAGTCAAGCTATAGGAGCTATAAATATATATAAGCTATAAATACTAGTCTTGCGTAGCCAGACCTTCAGACTGACGGCAGAAGGTCTGGGAACCTTGGACGCTTTTAATGGCCAAGGACCGCCCAAGAGGCCATATGACTGACAGATAAAGCAAACAATCACGTTTCGTTTTGTACCGCGTCATGTTTAGGGGCGTGGAAATGTGTGTAAAACTCTTTTATATTTATCTTAAAGATTCTATGCCACGAACTTAAAATATTTCACATACTTTTAAAAATCCAGTGTTTAGTTGATCCTGATAAGTGTTCATTGTCACAGTTGTAAACACAATGGCTTTCTTCTAACATGAGGGGGTTGAAACTAAATAAATAAAGACTTCCTAGGGGGTGAAAACTTAAGCAAACATTGTGTGCTAACATTGTCCATCATATTTTCCTTCCATTATGTTAACTGATGAGATGTTTTATTCATTGCTTTTCCAAGTCTGGATGTCTGTACTTGAATGCTTCACTCATGTTGCAGTCACATCAGTGAATGAAAAATATGAAAAATCCATAAATGTGACCCGTAATGGCAAAATGAGCCGGAATGCGAACAGGCTAATTTTGAGCTACAGGCAAAAAAAATTTGAAAAATGTCGAATTTAGTCGATTTTAGTCGATTTTGAGGTTTTCACAAAAATGAGTTAATTAAGCCCTCGTCTAGCGATCCCAATGCTCCAAATAATAATTTTAGATGTTTAATTACCTTTATTTGTACGTTTTCTGAGAGGAGTACCTTTTCTCCGCTCGCTTCTCACGCTGACTCTCATCCAAAGCACACACATAAAGGCACTTCCGACAGTGCGATCCCGATACCTGATTTTATATTTTTATATTTGTTTTTCTGAAATTTTGCTCATTGTGACTCATTTTGCCAGCACAGGTCACACACACACACACACACACACACACACACCTACAAATAAATAAATAAACAAACAAACTAATTAATTAATTAATTAATTAACTCCCAATGTATGTATATAATGCCAAAAGACAGAAAGAAAGAAAGAAAGAAAGAAAGAAAATTGTTTAGAGCATTTTTAATATAGATAAGGACCAGTTAAGCTGCGATACCAAACAGGACCACAGGGAGACGCCAAAAGACCACTAAACCTGCTGCCTTAACCTTACTGTACATGCTACTATATGGACCCATTCAGAATAACTAAATCACTGACCAGCATAATCTAAAACACCTTCAGCCAGTATTCATTATAAAACACTCGTGCTTTTAAGCCAAATACACGCTCAAAAGAAAAATTTCCTGCCATTTGGACCCGAGTCACTATTCTCTCCGTCATCTCTGATGAAATCGTCCGTGTTTTCTCTGCATTAGCGCTGGTTTGAACTTATTACTTTACTAATGCATTCCCTTACTGGATCCTTGAACTTTCCAGAAGTTTACCGGTTTCAAATGACCTCTGGGTAGTGTGCTTTATAGTGTCATTTCTAATCACCCAGACACTGAAGCTTTAACTCAGTACCGGCATGACAAAGTACCGGTGCGCTAAAGACTAAGGCTACGTTTACATGACAACCATATAGTAAAAAATGGAAAAGTTTTTCCCTTGCGTTTTTTAAAAGTTTCACGTATACATGACAACGTTTTCAAAACGATCAGTGTTTACACATATCTGCGAAAATGGCCAAAAACGCTGTATTACGTATGCTAGCCCAGTAGTTGGCGCTGTCACCTTGTTAGTAAACAGTACCTGTAGGGAAGTGACGACTATATGTTGTATATGATGCGTCTCCGCTGTTGGTTGTAATATTGGTGAAGTGAATCCACACTTTGCTGAATAAGCGTTAGCAAACTCTTGAGAAGCAACAACAGTACCATGTACTCCGCCATTGTTGTGTATGTTTGTTCATGCTTGCCTTTAAAATCGACACGTACTGCGCATATCTACATACCTAACATGTACTATGCATGTGCATGACGTCACCATTTTCAAAGATTCCCGTATTGTGTGTTTACACGGATAAAAAAATCCGCAAAAATATGCGTTTTCAGTCCCCAAACGCCGTTGTCGTGTAAACAAACAGGCAAAACGCATAAAAAGTGTCCTGTTTTTGGCTGAAAACGTTGTGTAAACGGCCCCTAAAATATAGAAGTGCGTACCGTCCCACTTTAAGCACTGCTAACTATTAACTATTACTTTTGCCTCAATAAACTCCTCATTTGCTGCTTATTAGTAAGGTAGTTGTTAAGCTTGATTAAGGGATCTAAATTATGATCATGCAGAATAAGGCATTAATATGTGCTTTATATATGCTTTATATATTAATATATGCTAGAAATATGCTAATAAGCATCTAGTCAATAGCGAGAATTGGTCCTTAAAATAAAGTGTTCCCGAAATTATTTTATTCAAACAGTTGTCTTCTTAAGCAACAGAAAATCATATGTTAATGTGAAAACAGCTGTAGAATGATGTATGATTTGATTTACTGTAAATACATTTGTGACCCTATAACTGAAAATGAGGAAGACATATTTCTGTCGATCATTACTGAAACTGATCATTAGTTTGAGAGGAGGTCAAGGATGAATTGTGTATGCACATACTGTACCTGAAATGGCAATGATGTTGAGCAGTAAATGATGTGTTATATTTATGGCCATATGACAATTAGCCCTCATGTAAAACTTGTTTAAAGCAGTCTTGCTCTAAATGCTGTACAGCAGGTGTTTTATTATAGTTTAGCATTGTTAAATTAATAGAATTCACAAATTATAGGTCCCGTGAACTGCAAGAGCACCAGTAAATGTATGAACTGATTTGCTTGTAACCCTCTGGAGAGTTAAGCAATGACCTCATGGGTACTAATAACATACACAGCTCACTTTACACAAAATTTCTTGCAGATATAATGAGTTTTGCACAATATGGGCAGGATCAGCTCTGTCTCTTTAGTCTCAAATGTAATGTTGACCACATTCACCCTGCAAGACATTTTTTTTCTAATAGCCATTAGTTGACCAAGGCTCCTTGACAAGATTTATGTGGGCAGTATTAACGCATCCAGGATGACAAGGAAGGAAGTAAAATAATGTGACTTTACAATGAAACCATGCACTGACTAAAAATATTTAGCAAGCATGTGTCTTTTCATTGCGTAGGCTTGTATTTTTGTCAGCTGCACCAGACAAAAGAGAAATTAAATTAGCACACGCAGTCTTTGCGCAGTTTCTGTCACCTTCTCGTACATTCTCTATCCTCTCCTAACTTCTCCACCATTCACACTCACTGCATAAGGACTTCATGACCCACTTTTAAAAAACTCATTCTCTAACACCCCTGACATTCCCCACCACATGATCACTTCACCTTCTCTGTTACTAACCTCATTTGAGACTCGGACAAGATCATACTCCAGCTTCTCACCAAATAATGTGCAGCCACCCTTTCCTGGTTTATATCTAACCTGGATATTATGTCCTACCAAGTCATCTGGAAAGGCTCACACCCTTCACCGAAGTATCACAGGAATCAGTACTTAAAGTCCTTCTCTTCTCCGTCAGCACCGGATTGCTCAAAACCATCATCCAATCGCCGAGCTTCTCTACCATTACAATGCTGATGACTCTCAACGGTACATCTCATTCCTCCCTCTGCATCTGCAATTATCATTGCATGAGCCTTTGTCATATTGTACTGGATGGCTACTCTTCACCTGAAACTCATTATCCTAGGTAAGATCTGCTTCACCAGATTTTTCATTTGAATATCACAATTTAATCACTCCAGGTGTTGTTGTCTCCAATTGTCTCCAGCTTGTTGTAAACCAAGATGACAAGTTCTTCTGTGGACTACATTAAAACTCCTTGGTTCAGCTGCTTCAAGCTTCACAACATAAGATAAAAGCCCAATAAACAATAAGAAAATAAATAAATAAATAAAATCTCTCCCAACTAATATTATAAATGATACAGGAATCTGTCCTGTTTGGTACATTACTGCATTGTTAAAGATTCAAATTAACATTGTTAAAGATTGTTAAAGATTCTTACACCTACGTCATACATCATCCGCTGGAACGCCACTCTCTTGTTCATGCGTGTACCAGTTAGCAGAGGCTAGAGATTATGGTTTATAAAGTTTTAAATATGGATATTATTCATACTCAAACGCATCAATACGCTTCAGAAGTCCTTTAATATCCCCCTGGAGCCGTGTGGATCACTTTTTATGATGCATGGATGCACTGTATTGGATTTCAAAATCTCAACGCCCATTCATTGCCATTATAGAATTGAATTGAATACCTTTATTGTCATTACATGTAGCATACAACGAAATTGCATGTCTCTCATGGAAATACAACTATATCCATCTACATTCACACTTATAAAAAAAAGAAGCTTATAGCTTTATAAAGCTTGGGAGAGTCAGACCATTGTTTAATATAACTCCGATAGTATTCGTCCGAAAGAAGAAAGTCAAATACACCTAGGATGGTTTAAGCATGAGTAAATCAAGGGGTAATTTTCATTTTAGGGTGAACTGTCCCTTTAACAACTGAGCCTTTAAATTCAACAGAGCTATTAAATTAAATTTTTATGCTTCAGATACAGGCTAATAATCAGCCCTCAAATAAAATTGAACTTGTCTACAGACATTAAAATTGCACATAAGGTAGTTTTCATAGAAGATTTTTTCATGACATATTTATTTAAACATACATATAAAAAGACACCACTAACATGTTAAATAAATTTATAATGCAGATACGTAGTGCATATGTTTAGCAAAATGCTAAAAATATTCATTTTTTTAATTAACAAACTATGAATTTTTACTTGGGTATTCACAAGCTGATGTCTTTACACGAATGAAAAGACATTTGACTATTACATGAACGCTGATTCATTTCAGTAACTTGCACTTTATCTTTCAGCATACCTTCTGATGTCCATTTATGTTTATTTTGTGCTATAATTTATTTTAGCGCTGAAAGTGAACACTTGATGCTGATTGGCTAACTTTTTTTTTTTACCAAAGGAGGCACGAGAGCTCAGCTCTCCCCCGGCCTCCCCCTCCCCTTCTCTATCACCTAGCGGTTGTAATTACATTAGCAGATTTGGCACATTCGCGATAGAAAAGCGGCGCTTTCCAACTTCAGTAACGTGTTATGGTATTACAGCTGTGAAATTACAAACAAAAAATACACATTCTGATATATGAACTGAAATTAATTGTGAAAATTGTGAATATTAAATCATCCTCCTCCCATTTTCACCTGAAAATTTTGGGGAAGCTGTGCCTCCCCTGCCTCCCCCGACGAGCCGCCACCGATTCTCAGTCGATTCACTAGAAAGTGAAAGTAAAAACTGACTTTCGGCATCTGACATTAACGGCGCATATTCTCTCAGAGACGACGAGAGATGAATCTCCTTCATATGCTGATAACGGTGTTTTAATTTGCTCCCTTAATATTTCTCTTGTAGCCCGAACATATTGGGAAAAAATGTATTTCATGTTAAACAGGTTGTTTTTTCTTTTTTAAAAAGCCGGTGCTTGAAATAAAGCTTTTTTTATTGATGATTGCAGTGTTAACAATTGTAATTATAGGCCTATAATTCATTGTATAATAAACCTGTTTTGAAAGACCTTTTTAAAAACATTTACAATGAGAAGTAAGCTAGCCTAATCTTTTTTTATCCTCGCAGCACGTCAGTTATGCGGTGATGCGCTATGAAATTTTTGCTGGGCAAATTAATTGTAATATTAATTTAATAATAAAAGTAATTTAATAATATGAATAGGCATAATAATCAGAAGAATCTATACATTAACTGAAAATGCCAAATTAGATATAACTAAAGTGTATAAAATAATTTTATTCAGAAATGTCATGTTTGTGATTTTTTTATTATTATTTGTCAATTCGTTATTTAAATTAATAGGCCTACAAATTAGGAAACAGGTGCAGTTAATCGTCGGCGTCAGTCACAAAATGTATAAAGGCATATATTAAAAAAAATAGGCTAATCTTTGTGAGGACGACTGGCAACAGCTGGTCTTAAATTCTTTAGACACCGCACACCAAACGACTTTGAACACCGACTAAAAACACTGACTGAGCTCAAATGACATTCATAATCAGCCTGACAGTAGTGTTTCCCGGCTTCACAGAATGAACCGGTTCGCGTGTGGAAGTGAAAGTCTTACTGTTACTTGCGGACTGATGGACGGGCTCTCTCCCTCGTCAGTGCATGTTTTTAAAAGTCTTTTTTACAGAATTATGCATTGCTGCTGTTTTTCTAACATTTTCTAACACAGCTGCAAATTACAGTCCAACTGAATGGGTGAACACGCACGAATTTACTTGCGCGACATGCCCGAAACAGCCATTGGCTAACACTGCTGTCAATCAAACTCATTATGCAAAAAATTATGCAAATCTAACGTTTTCTAACACACAGCTGCAAATTACAGTCCAAATGAATGGGTGAACACGCACAAATTTACATGCGCGACATGCCCGAAACAGCCTGGATAACAATTGGCTAACACTGCTGTCAGTCAAACTCATCAAGAATTATGCAGAAACACATTTTATTTATTTTAGTTATTTGAGATGTTATAATAGTTCTCTAATTGTGTTAAAATAGATTAAACAATAATTATTTAACAAATATTACATTTGTACATGCGCGACATGCCCGAAACAGCCTGGATAACAATTGGCTAACACTGCTGTCAGTCAAACTCATCAAGAATTATGCAGAAACACATTTTATTTATTTTAGTTATTTGAGATGTTATAATAGTTCTCTAATTGTGTTAAAATAGATGAAACAATAATTATTTAACAAATATTATATTTGTATAATAAACTGGGGGGGCCTGTCATCAGAGTGGGCGGGCCTGTGCCCGTCAGGCCCGTCCGCTGCCTACGCCCCTGATGTGTGGTCTTAAATTTTAGCGAGTCTGATCTCAAATACAATAATGCCATCAACATGTTAAGAAAATATGAGCAGTTGTGATAGTTTGGCACAAATTGGACATGGCCCCTTTAAGAGATTGCCTCTTAGCGACTCCATTATCTACCACTCATTGCGCATGTGTGTTCTTGAGAGATGAGCTTGCTGTAGCAGGTGTCTTTCTGTAAGTATAGTACTTTCATAGAAACTCTTAATTCAGTACAACCAATTTGTGCATCTGCATTTGTTCATTTTAGACGAACTAATGTATCTTTTGAAGGATGGAAATGGATTGAGAAGGTGAACTTCAGAACACACTTTGAACACCTGTTTATGGTAAGTCACATCAATTAATTTGATCTCGTTTTAAAGTATACTTAAGTACGTTTTCAGTAACGTTCACTCAAATATTGTGTTTTGAATAGCCTGAAGTTTAAACTAGGCTGGAATACACTACATGATTTTTGTCCCGATTTACAGATTTACAGGAGAAGTTGATGCTAGTTACTGAAAGTCAGAGCCAGTCTCCAGATTTGAGTTGACAGATTCCATAGAAAATCGCGTACTGTATGATGGTCACAGACTCCGATTTGTTAGCTTCAGACTATGATTCCATCCAGTCGGAGGATATCAAACATGTCTGATATTTTGAGCCGATTTTATAACGCATATTGTTTTAATTTGTCATGCGTTTCCTAGCAACAAGACGCACGTTTCTGCATGAGTTTGTTGTGAGCGGAATAAATTTGTCCTGATCTTAAAAGTAGTGTAGTGTAGCTATTCCAGCCTAATGTCTTGCTATAATTAATTTTGGACATTTTTTTTTTTTTTTTTTTTCCTGTTTTGTTTGATAACTTATTCCTTACATTTACCACTGTCAGTGAGGGATTTTTATGGGTCATATGGATTAATAAAGGATGTGTAATTGTGAATTATTGTATTTTTAATCACTAAATAATATTTTCCTCTGTTTATTGGATCCATGATTGCATAGGAAGATTTAGGAGCAAACATTTATACAATGATTGATCTGTTAACTGAGAACTGAAATATTAGTGTTCTTCTATCAAGTGACATTTTTATTTAATTTCACTCATGCTATTTATCCTGTGTTTCACTCCCTTTGGTGCATGCACAATATTAATTTAGGTAATAATAAGTCCCTTTTTTCCTCAAGGTACAACAAAAGATAAATATCATGTGTAAGTAGAATAGCAGCATGGTGTTTAAAATGGCTCTGGGTCTTAGGTATGATGTTAGGCGCCTCTTTTATATTTACCATACATCAGTGTGCTGTGTTACAGAAGAAAGCACACAACAGAACGTCTCTTGTCTCTCTTATCTGGAGTCAGATGTGTATTAAAATTGAATTGACAGACAGGGAGTGCAAAAACCAGTGACATTTGAGCAACCTTTGATTTTGTGACAACGTAGTTTGCAGGGTTTTGACTGCTCCTCAGGGAAGATCCCTGCCAATGCATTACATTAAGTTCCACAAGTATGTGACCGTATATATTCTCCCAGGATTGTCCTAAAATGCTCTAAATTTTCTAGTTCTAATGTAAAATTTTAAATTCTATTAAAATGTAATTTACTGTGTTTTTCATTAAATAAATGCATCCTTGGTGAGCATTAATATCTATTAGGAGTTTAAATTGGACGCTTCATCACAATACGATATGATATCGATTCTCATACCCAGCGATATGATATTTGCCGATATCTCAAAAAAAATTCTGATACGATTCGATTCAGGAGTATATCGATCGATTGATATGTACCTATTTTTATACAAGCAGGTACATTTTTATTAACTCGCAAATGCAACCAAAATATATAACATGAACATTTATCTGAAATTTGCATGTCCTGTACCTCAATTTGGTACATTCAAAACAAACAAAAAAATACACTTTTTTTTTTAATATAATAAAGATCAATAAATAATTGGAAAAAATCAAGTCACCCATGAGAACAGTAATATTATGACATCACAACAGTCAAGAAAGTATTTCATTCTGTGCAAAAATTTGCAGTCTAGTCACCTTTATTTAAATAGCGCTTTATACGAAGCAGACTGTGTCAAAGCAGTTTTACAGTGTTAAACAGAAAAAAACGTGTGCTGATAATGCAAAAGGACAATCAGTGTATCAGTTAAAGTCGGTTCATCGTTGATTCAGTGATGTCATCGTCCAGCTCAGTTCTCTTCAAATAGTGTCTGTGCAGTCAAGTCAACAATGTTGCCAGAGATTGTGTCCCCAACTAAGCAAGCCAAAGGTGACAGTGGCAAGGAACCAAAACTCCATCAGTGACAGAAATGGAGAAAAAAAAAACCTTGGGAGAAACCAGGCTGAGGCCCCGTCCACACGGAGACGTGTTTAGCTGTATACGCATAAATTTTGTTTCATATAGGCGTTTCTTCCACACGGATCCGGCGTTTTGGGAGAGTGAAACCGATATTTTTTAAAACCGGGTCCCAGAGAGGACCCGCCCTTGTGTTTTCATGTGGACAGCGAATCCGTATATTTTCTGAAACGATGACGTCAACAGCCCACGTCTCGCCCCTAGTCAGACACCGCTACGTCACTACGTCACGTAACAGCAACAAAAACATGAACAAACACTGAACGATTGTCTTTTTATTAACTAATGGTCTTGTGCCGATGGACGACGAGGTCTTCACAGGGGATCTGTCTCTAGGGTTCGTCTAGTTGACATGGTTTAGGCTGACAGGGCTGTATATGTGGAAATGTGCATGTGTAAAATATAGTGTAAATCCTCATTAGAAAACAACAAAAATGAGGTACTCCAGTTGTAGGAAAAATACACTAATGTAGAAAATAAACACAAAAATAAATTATAAAATTAAAGCTCTTATAACTTATTTTGCTTTGAGATAATATATATATATATATATATATATTTTTTATTTTTTTTACTAGCGCACCACAGTTCTACTGTCCCGAGCGTCTTATACTCTCGCACTTCTCCTGCAGTCCTTATTATCAGGTGAGTTTAAACGAGAATTCTCGCATTGGAGGTAATGCATGGACGGACACTGCATGAAAATGTGAACAATGTCAAAACAAAGGTGCCTATTTGTATTTATACTACAATCTGGAGATATATTTCAGTGATCACCAAAGCTGCATTTATTTTATAAAAAATACAATAAAATATTTATTTTTTAATTTATTGCTGTGATTTTTCAGCAGCCATTACTCTAGTCTTTAGTGTCACATGATCATTCAGAAATCATTCTAATATGCTAGTTTGGTGCTCAAGAAACATTTATTATTATAAGTGTTGAAAAAAAAAAAAAGATCCATAGATGATTCATTCATTGATGACGTTTTTTTTTTTTTCCACTGATATAATGATCTTGTCAAGTGAAGTGTCAGTTTGAATGTACTGGCTGAAAAATTTTGTCTTTTACGGCCTACATATGGAGCCAGATCAGCCTCAAAAATAATACATTTACAAACAACATTCATAAATGCACAGCACAATTTACACTTACAAAATCCGATTCGTAAATTCAAAATACAATTCATAAATACACAAGTGAAAGCATAAATATTTCCCCAAATGCTCACACAAATGCATCTTACCTAAATAAATTTAAAATGTTTACACAAATATGTATATATCAATTTCTTGAATGAATTGTTATTGTTGTTATTAAATGAAATATCTGGACATTTAACACGTATTTGATAACATTACAGATTGATCTGAATAAACGGTGCAACTTTGGTGTATAAGACAACAGGCTAACCGGGTAGCTGTATTTTGTGTGAACGATATAAATCATAATGTGATTTTGTAGAAATTGTAATCGGGTGCTAAAAAAAATACCCATTAAAATGTCTTTACATCAAGGACCCGATCATGGAACAATGCACAGTACAAGCGCAGCATTGAGCTTCTTGAGTCTGTTCAGTAAGGAGCGTTTAGATTTTTTTTGATTTTTGATTTTTTGCTTTTACTTGTGTATTTATGAATTGTGTTTTGAATTTACGAATCGGATTTTGTAAATGTAAATTGTGCTGTGCATTTATGAATTTTGTTTTGTAAATGTATTATTTTTGAGGCTGATCTGGCTCCATACCTACATGTGTCTGCTGTGCTACAGCAGACTATCTTCTCCTCCTGAACTCAGGTTGAGTCTCACATTGGGGCAAATTGGGGCTCAAGGCATTCTCAACAGCTTCTCTTTGGATATGAAAGTATCTGTTAAGTCAGGTGTGAGGCTAACAGGTGATTAACCACTCATATGGCAGGTCTGGGTTTGGAAGCCAGGCAGAACTAACAATACCGCTGATCTCTGTGGGCCAATTAGTCTTTTAAGTTCTCATGTGAAATGCCTTCATGAAAATATGGAAAATACAAGGCTCTGGCGGAACATCTGGCTCGTGGGACATCTTTCGGACCAGTGCTGCTGGCTCTCATGATAAGCACCTCATAGGTTGGTCCAGAAAGCTAGTGAGACTTAGTATAGAATGTTATACTTTATTAGGTATAGAACTTTGTATATCATATAGCCCTCATTGATTAAACCTTTTGACTTCTAAAAGATCTGACAGCTTTTATTCTTCCAGGTAATCGCCGAATTCTGAACTACATCTGACTTTGGCTTTCATATTTTGCTGCATATGTGTGTAAAATCTACAGAGAGTATGTGTTAATGAGAGATTGTTGTCATTATCACCATAGTCTTTCTGAGAAGATATGGACACCTGTTCAGTTCCTCCCCAGTGACAGGTTCTCAGTGAGTAATAAGTTAGTGGGAAAGTTTGTCCAGCATGATTTGGCCTTGGATCATGTGTATGCGTGTTCTTTGCAGAGGGTGAGTGGGCAACACTGGCGAATTAGCTGAAACACAAGAGAAAAACAAGTGGAGCGTGTAAACTCACTGGCAGCGCTCATGAAAGGGACAGTTCTTTTCTTCCAGTACTATTGTGCTAGAATGCTTTTGTAAGATGGAGAATCTCATCACAGTACACTGTGGGCCGAATGTAGGAGTTGGCCTTGACTGGCTTGTATTTATCTAAAACACAGTTATATGATACACTCGCTTTGATTTCTACTGTATTTGGACCGTGTGTATCAGAGGAATTCACTTAGGCTGAATTTATCATCGGATGTAAACACATTTTTTTCCCCAAAAAGATAATTATCCATGTAATAAGGATAATTACGTACTGAAAAAAAAATGCGTAGAAGGAACTGCATGGGTTGCAGTGCTATAAAAGGTACTTCATGAGTGATGGTTGTAAAGGCTTATAAGTTGAAAGAAATTTGGAAGACAATATCATACCAATAACAAGAAGAGTTAAATCAATATATGTAATGTATTTATGGTCATACAAAATGGATACACAACACTTAAATTACATCCCCCACAATTGATGACATACAAATTGATATTAAAAGAAGTATTACACTGAAAAGTAACCATTAGTCCTTATAGTTTCCCTAAGGCTACGTCCACATTAATCAGGATATAGTTAAAACCCTTTATCCGTGAAGCATGTTTTATTAGATTGTGCTGGTTTTAACCCTGTGATTTTTTTTTTTTTTTTTCCTTTGGTTAACACTTTTTTTTTTAAACCAAATATACTTTTTTTTTTATTTTTTTAGCAAAAATAGATTGTAAAAACCTGATATAGTTTTACCATAACATTTTCTCACCATGACAATGGCATTCCAAAACATTCAAAGAATCAGGATATATTTGAAAACAGTGTTTTTGTTTCAAAACGCTCTTCGTCCACACAAAGTGTTTACCAAAAGCTGCTGACACGTCTGAAAATGTGCTAAGCATGCGTAAAACATCATAAACGTTCAATGAGATGAGACCATAATAAAGTCCTCATGTTGTTCTTCTCAAAGTAATTTTTATTAGCAAAATATCCCACCACTCTGGTGTGTCCAGGTGCCACTCAAAATCAACATTTCATATGGTCTAACATGAATGTCATCATCTTTTGCTGCAGGACAGTTGTGAGTAAATATTCTGTCATCTTTGCAGGAATGTAATATGAATGATTGTACAAAATAGCATGGTTCAACTCTCTCTCTCTCTCTCGCTCTCCCTCTACATAAATACGTATGCACAATATGCATCACATGACTAAACATGCATCATCGTTTTTGAATACTACACACTACAATGTAAATCCATCCATTAGGTAGAGCTTCGTTGGACAAAACACTGTCTCCCAATATTGACAAAAGGCCAAAACATAGAGGAAAAAGATGCATTTTCAAATTTATCCGGATTAATACCCTAATTTAAAGGGATAGTTCACCAAAAAATGAACATTTTATGTTTATCTGCTTACCCTCAGGGCATCCAAGATGTAGGTGACTTTGTTTCTTCAGTAGAACACAAACAAAAATGTTTAACTCAAACCGTTGCAGTCTGTCAGTCTTATAATGGAAGTGAATGGGAATCACAGCTTTGAGAGTCAAAAAAAACCATACACAAACAAAACCAAATTAAACCCTGTGGCTCGTGACGATACATTGATGTGTAAAGACACGAAATGATCGGTCTGTGCAAGAAACTGAACAGTATTTATATCGTTTTTACCTCTGATGCACTGCAATGTCTGAACTGTCCTGAGCGCGTCCTCGACACTCCTAATTGAGATTGTAGATCGAGTGTCAATGGTCCATTTGAGAGATAGGTGGCGGTAATACACTTAAGTCTGCGATCCGCCGTAAAGCAAGAAGAATAGGAAGACGCATCACGCACCGGCTGTCGAGGACGCGTTCAGGACACACTCAGGACAGTTCAGACAGTTGAGACATTGCAGTGCATCAGAGGTAAAAAAACGATATAAATACTGTTCAGTTTCTTGCACAGACCGATCGTTTCGTGTCTTTACAAATCAATGTATCATCAAGAGCCTCAGGGTTTAATTTGGTTTTGTTTGTGTATGTTTTTTTTGAAAGCCGTGATTCCCATTCACTTCCATTATATGACTGACAGACTGCAACGGTTTGAGTTAAAAATCTTTGTTTGTGTTCTACTGAAGAAACAAAGTCACCTACATCTTGGATGCCCTGAGGGTAAGCAGATAAACATAAAATGTTCATTTTTGGGTGAACTATCCCTTTAAGTGTTTATTTGTAATGGATAATGTTTTCCTTTCCAGCAGCGGATGTGTTTCTCACCTGCTACCAATGGTGCCATCTTTTAAATATCTTGCCTATGCAACCTCTCTATTAAGCTGTTGGAAGAATTTTGAGGAAATTAAGTTTTGGAAGGGCCAATTAGCTGCTGTTCGTTCATTTTGTTAGTGATATTTGGCAATTGTGCTGTCAGACTCTCACAATCTGAAAATGTGGCTCAGAATATGCATGTTGCTATGCATCTGTGCAGCACCTCAGTGGGAAAAACATGGCATGGCCAAACTTTGATCAAGTGCGCTGCTATCAGGTTTGTGTCTTTAAGACTCCCATCCTTGAAAGGGATACTCGGCTCCCATATGGTGTGCATTAGCAATTTAGATCTGACAGGAGAAGTATTCTTCTGGATTTTGCATCTCAAAGGCATGCTTCTAATTTTTAAACCATGCACGAAATGCAATATTTTCAATGAGCAATAATAATTTTATTTTGGAGGGTTTCTATTTATTTATTTATTTATCTATCTGTCTGTCTATGCAGTGACTATGCAGAACTAAGTCTTCGTGGCTCATAAGAGTGGCCAATCCTCCATCCGTCTCCCATTCATTAATCTAGTAGCAAATGACTATAGGTATTTTGCAAATTCTTCTATCACAGGGAAATGCTTCTCATAAAATCTGCAACCAGAATTTCTATTGATCGTTCTAAATGTTAATATCCTCTGAGCATGGTCATCAAATATGTCACTATTAAACCAGCAATAAAACATGTAATAGTGTAATGATATTTACCAACAGCTGTTCGGCTGCTCTTACAATAGGCAGAAATCGCCACCCTTTATGTTCCTTGGCACTGGAAATCTATTGATCCTCCAGCAAGAACAAAAAAATCAACACAGAATGTCAAGAGACATGCTCCCTAATGATGTTTTTGATCTAAAAGGGCAATAACAATGCCAACGTTGCCCCATTCAGTGCATGATATATCTTCTCTTCATACACAGGCACTAACAAGCACACAACAAAATCTCCACTGGCAAAAGAAGAAAAACATCAGCACTTGGACTTTCACTGCCTGATTTGCAGAGGGTCTGAGCTTTCTGTTATTGTACTGTAGTACTCAATAAGAGAAAATCTCAGAACTCTGCCCCAGTGCAACCTTGTTCTCAAAGGAAAGAAACTGTTAAATATTGAAAGATGTTCTCCTTATTGTTTGCTGTTTTATAGTTATAGTTAGATTATTTTTATGTATTATTTTGAAGGTTGCTTGTTTTTATTGCCTACCTTATGTATTCCAGGGATTACCTGTCTAGCAATATTACAGGGTCTGATACCAGTACCTGGTGCATTATTCTACTAGCTGAAAAAGGGAACAACAATAAGGATGAACTGCTGGCCCAAAGCCAGCGTGAGTAAGTTTTGTGCTAGTTGATGGAACGGTCTCTTGCACTTTCGGACCAGTGCTGCACTGACACTGAAAATCTTGTATTTCTTTATTTTGTAGTTCCATTTCAATTTAAATGTTTGGTTTTCTGTTAGGTGTTTACAGTGTAGTTGCAAATTTGGCTGATCTGTCTCCATGGTAATCTATCTGACTAACATGAGGTTTTGTGGAAATTGCAACTGACGTGATGGTCTTGGAAGTATCTGTATTAATGCTAAATTACAAACCAATCAGTAATGTTTTAAATCATATGCTGCAATTTTTCCAGCAAAAGTTTATTTATGGAGTAGTTACCTTACAGTTGTAATTAATAATTTTATGGCGTATTGCTTTTTTTTTTTTTTTTTTTACACAAATTTGGTAACTGCTTTTTTTTCTTCTAAAGAACAATATATGCAAAGAAACAGTTAATGAAAATATGAATATTCTTGGCAAATTGCTAAAAGTAAAAATTAATTTCTTTTGTGGTGTGGCCTGTGGGGCTATTTGCAGGGGAAGTAATGCTAGTCCAACAAAGACAACAGGAAAAAAATCCTAATTACTGTGAAGATTCTTTGCTGAACCTGAAATGCAAATAGCTAATCTCAACAGTTGTATAATCACTTGCTTTGAAACAACCCCTAATATTTAGAGAGTAACATGAAAAAACGGGTGAAAATGTTACCATTAATAAACACTAATATGTTTTAATTTGTAATCCAACACATGAGAAACCAATGTTTTTTCTCTGACAACAACAGTCTGTCCAAGTGGCAGGGGGTGTTTGTGAAAGCTGTGGTGCCATGACGAGATTGTCTCCCATAATTGCTTCGTTAAAAGCATTTGCTTTGTGTATACTAGAGTAATTAAGCAGTTGGAATTTTACATTACACAAGTGAAAATTAACAAAGAGCACATCTGGGTGTCTCTTAGGTTTAGTCATTAAAAAGCCCATTATTTTTTAAATTACTTTTTCAATCTTTTGGCTCCTTTAATCCGGGACTATTTCCCAATAGGCAGCTCCCGTTCCTTGCTTTTGAATGACTCCTGTTGGAAAGTTGGAACATTTAGAGATCTGATCGCCCTAACCAGCTGTGTTTCTCCCAGCCAAAGCCCATTTCTAAGACAAACAAGCTTTCATAGTATGGGAGTTGACTGTCAACAGTGAAAAAAGATGTGTCTGTGCACCGTGAATGACTCAACTGCTACGCCAAACTCTTGCCACCTCACAGCGCTCAGCTGAAACTTTGCTCGCAGGGGCCACTGGTTCAAGCTTTGCGGTTCAGTTTGCCTCTTGATAAACCCAGTCAATTGTGCATGCATTACACAGTGATTAGCCAGCCTGTAGAGTGAGACCTGTTTCAAGTGAGTAGAGAAACAAACTCTCACTGAGATCTGAAAAATGTTGTTAGACTTTCCAGTTGTTAGAGGGAAGGACCTTTTTGAACTACCAATAAATCAGCTGTGGGTCTGATCAAACCTGCTGCTTATTTTAGGGCCGGCAGCTACAAAACCAATGATTTGTTTTCTCTTCTTTTTTTTTTCCCAATTAAAAAGATAATTCTAACTGTGGTGATGCATCCAAATCATTGTGTCGTCCACATCTATTTATGCCTTCTAATGCAGATGGTTTGAGACCTGCTTCAGGACCACCCTTTTAAAGGTCTTCAGAGAGAAGATACACTGCTCTTTAGGCCCTAAGGATGCTGGGGCAGCCTATCTTTGGTACTGGCACAGTGCATGACGTTTTTTGTTGCCAGATGTCGCCTGTATGCTACCCAAAGCTCTTTCAACTTCATTTGTCTGCAGCGTAGGATTTTGTTAATGACAGTCCTCTAGATGATGATGAGTTTGAATTTAGAAATGGTGTGCACTAAGTGGTGGTCTGATCTGCCTTGGGAAGCAACGCAACAGAGTTAAATGCCACCTTGATGTTGGCATTTCACAGACCTCGACTTTGAGAGAAGTTAATGGGGGTTGGAGTTGAACCATTAAAATTCCCACAAAATGAATGCGCTTAGGTGCCTTTCATTGATAGTTGTTTTGAGTTTAAAGCCATTTTTGAGTTTTGTGTTTAGAAAATGCATATAGAACGCAATAGGACGCAAAGTTAAAAAGAGAGAAAATTGTCCCAAAAAAGAAAATTGTCGTCATTTAGGCCTATTCACTCATTCGAAAGTCAAACCTGTATGACTTCCTTCTGTGAAAAATAAAAGTTATTTTGAGAAATATAAGGGAAACAGCTAAGTCCTTTTAGCATCATTTTGTGTTCTGTGAGGAACAAAAGGTCAAGAGAGAGTCAGCGTCTGGTCTCTGTCCTAAATGGGGGAAAATCAATCCCGGGAAGTCTTAACTCATGATTTTCCTACATGATTTTACTCGTTATGGTCATGATGTGTGGTCTCTTTGACCATTAATCTTGGGTTTCTTGCCCCAAATTAGACAGTCTCCTTTCTGAGTTGGAATTATCAGTAAGTGTTCTTTTGTTTTAAGACTGCAGGCTGTTTAAAGCTGTTAGATAGCTTCAGAGTTGTGGCACCAGGATCCTGGACAGATTTACAGTCATCCATGTTATCCTGGGCCTCTTTGTGGAATGTGGCTCTTTTTGTTGTTTCAACACTGTTCTGATCAAATCTTAAATTGTCTGATTCACTCTGATATCCTACAGAAAGTACTGTTTTTTGACTTTTCTTTTGTTTTCACAGAAGTACATCAGATCATACAGATTTGAAATGATATGATTGTCAGTAAATAATGGCACAATTTTCCTTTTTTTTTTTGGTCCCTTACATTTTTGGTGAGGACCACATGTTTTGCATGTGCTGTGAATGTTGTGTCTGCAGTGGTTGGGACATACAGTGCACAATATTGGCAAAACAATATTATAACATGATGTACTTTCTAATGTAGATGTACTTTCAGGTTGCAAACTTGTGCTTTAACAGTCATACGTTCTGGATTGCACCATCTGTTCTTCACAATGTCAAGTTCACCTCCATTCCTCTGGCTGCTCTTACTCACCCTGCTGTCTGAACATACTATTTGAAAACCACCTAGTGTCCAAATTGTACTTTTGTTTTGAGTTTGTTAGTTTTTTTGTTTGTTTGTTTTTTCGCTAACCAATGCCAGCTGAATATTTAACCATGGATTTCATTCTCTCTTTTTTATTATTTATTTATTTATTTTTTATTTGTGTGAATTCCATTGAACTTTCTTAACCCTCATGTTCTGTTTGGGGTATCTCAAAATATACAAGATATATATATATATATATTTTTTTTTTCATAAAACTTGAAAATACACTATCAGTCAAATGTTTTTAAACAGTTAGTCAGTTTTTAATGTTTTTTAAAGAATTCTCTTCTGCTCACCAAGCCTGCATTTATTTGATCCAAAATACAGTAATATTGTGAAATATTTTTACTATTTAAAATAACTGCTTTCGATTTGAATATATTTTAAAATGTAATTTATTCCTGTGATTTCAAGGCTGATTTTTCAGCATCATTACTCCAGTCTTCAGTGTCACATGATCCTTCAGAAATCATTCTAATATTCTGATTTGCTGCTAAAAAAAACATTTATTATTATTGTTAATATTTAAAACAGTTGAGTATATTTTTTCAGGATTCTTTTGATGAACTCGCTCACTCACATGCATGCTGCAGTGTATTTTTGGGATGTCAAATCGACCCCCTCAAAAAAGAAAATTACTAGAATGGATAAGTCAGATTTATAAATTGTGCAAGTACTTTGAGGCAAAACAGAACAAAAAAAAGTGAATAATTTCTGCCTAATGGATTTTGATTAGGTTAAATGTACTTAAAATAATTTGAAGGCAAAATAAGTGGTTAATAGCAGCAACAATACCTCAACAGAACATCAGGGTTAACTAATGTGTTGAGTAAGTTGAAATGGCAGTGTGTGCGTTGTGTTCTAATTACTCATTTTTGGTGTAGACTGTGCTGATAATTCAGGGCCTATTTTGTGGATGATGACTCGATGCTGTTTCAAACGCTTAAGGATTACAAGACTGGCTTTGTATTGCTGCACACTAGCCAGAATGTGTTAATATTACACCAATCCCAAGACTGTACTCATATCAGTTTACCACAGCATGTCTTTGCATACTTTGCCAAAGCACTCTCAGTATTATGTTTGGGCTCAAGATACCAGCGTGAATATAAATACGAACAACACCTTTGTCCTTTAATCAGAAATTAGCAGTGACAAAGCTAATGCATCACAGTACCACAAAGATTTGCTTCTCAGTTTCAAAAACCTTGTGCAGTGTGCTTGCTTCTCTGTAGATTCAGTTTTCAGCAGGAGAGCAGTTCTTGTAAGAATGACTCTTAGATTCCCTGTGAGAAACCACAGTCTATAGACACAACAGTTGCTGTTTCAATTGCTCTGTTCTCACACATTTTATCACACTGCCAACGGCCTCATGCTGAAATCCTAAAATTCAGGTTTCATGGTTGCCATGTCAACAATGGATTTATGGTTTTGTTCCTGCCCCCAGGGGTGCCCGCCTTAAACAAAATAAATATCACTTAAGAATAAGGTTGAATATGTAACGAAGCGTGAAAGTTGATGGATGCAAAGTAGGTGGAAGAAAATTCTGCAGCATGAGCTTTTAATATTGTGTTATCTTTAATGTTTTGCCCCTGAGTAATTAACCTTTAAATTAGACATTAATTTATTTGCAAATAAAAAATAATAATAATAATAATAATTTGATATTTTAACCTTTTGGTTTAGTTAATCACTTTAAATTAGACATTAATTTATTTGGCAAAATTCATTTCTGTTGCTTTAACCTTTTGACTAAGTACATAAAACGATGTTTAATATTAATATTGTTTCTGTTACTGAAATCAGATGTAGCAACATGTGTATTAGAGACTCATTAGATTCTCATGGTCTCCACAGGGCAGCAGATTAAAGATCAAATCAATCCATGCAACGGCTCTCATGTGGTGTGATGAAAACCACTTGTATTGTAGATATTTCCATCAATCCTCTCTCACACACAGCATCGATGCTTGTCATTTTTTTCCTTCATCATTTTGACATACAAATTAATCCACACAATGAAGAAGGAATTCTGTTGTATTTCACGGTACATAAAAAAAGACAACACCCCCAAAAACATTAATATATTTCAATGCTTTTGCATTCAATATAGTTTTCCAAGCCACCTCATATCATTTCCATCACCGATTTTGCATTCTCTTGCAAAAGTTTTGCGCTCCCCTGAGAAATGGTGCCTTCACTCACAAAAGTTTTTTGCCAGTAGAGAACCCAAATTTTTTGCAAGCATTTGTCAAGTGTATCGGGGTATCGCAAAAGTTTCATGAGTGATTCAAAAGCGTCAATGTATTTTTTTTCTCTAAATAGAGTATTTGCGCTCTCATATGGTGGTCATAGGGTGGTCATACGTATACCTCAAACAGTAAGATTCATAGAAAATATCCAAAGAGCTTATAAAACTAGTTTTATAACATTCAAAACTGAAACCCAACAAAGAAGTTCATTTGTTTGTTATCTATATGCATAGTGATATATACATCACCTCTTCAGAGTGGATCTTCAAAGTCCAGCATAATGTGCTGGCTCGCCTTAAAAATCCTCAAAAAGTACTAAATGTATTGCATCAAATATTTACAGACTTATTGGATGTTTCTTTTTGTTTTACTGTGAGGTCTGCAGCAGTGTAGGAGAAGCTTTCATCCACCAAGGGTCCTGACAGTGGCTGCTTTCATAAAGGGATGGCATAAGATAAGAGGAAGCTTTGACCAGCTTGCCTTCCCATGATACATCTTTATCATTTTAGGTGATGGTCTGACCTCAGAGGCATGTGCCAGCAAGGGGTTCTCATTAATACAATTTTAAAACCTCCTGGCTCATTCTTCCTATTTTCTTGATGCCTGTGACCTTTCTAGAATTGCTGTTATCAAACAGGGCCTTCCTCGCCTGCCTTTGAGTCAGGATAAATTAAAGGTTTGAGTGCCATAGGTTTTGTGTGCCTTGAAAAATGACACATTCATACTCGTGCTGGTGTTATCGTTGTCAGACTGAAAAGACAGTGAGGGATGGGTCCAAAAACGCACAGTGAAGCCCACCATGCAATGTAAACACAAGACATTACACCAAGTTGAGATTTAAGGGTTTTGCAATGGAAAGCTGTTTAGACAACATTCATGATGGTTTTATCCAAATTGTTACACATTACATTTTTTATTTTTTTTTTGGTCCAGATGTATTAATTCATTAAAAAATAAATTAAATCAATTCAGTGCATTGAATACATCTCTTCTGTGATAAGCATGTTTTTAATTTATGAATTCATCTTTTTGATTTCTGATTTTTTTTTTTGAAAAATGTCTTGATAGGATAAGTATCTAGCAAAAGATAAGACCTGTGTCAAAGTCAATAAGACTTTTAAATTATATTTTAATTTGATGCTTTGTGTCATGGCAAAGCTAGTTTAGGTTGTATAATGTCATTTAGAGTGTCTCCCCAAAAAATCTAATTATATTGACAAATATTAATAATTCATGATTTAAAAAAAAAAAATGCTTATATATAGCTAATATTTATTGTTTTTAAGTATTATTTTGAATTATTAGTATTAATGACTCATATACAGCATTGAGATATTTATTTAAATTATGTCATGTATCAAATGTTGTTAGGTAGAGACAATCACAACTTTATTTGAGACCATAATTTCAGACACTTTACATCTGTAGATACATTTAGAAGTCATATGTGCTTCCTTCAAAAGCAGCTGCATGGCATCCTTGTCCAAAACACACATCAGATACAACTGCATAAATAATTCTGCTGCAGGTTTCATAGATGAAAGGTCAGCACAAAGTGAATACTTCTCCTCATGTCAGTTCATATTTTGTTACCATGTTTGATGTGTTGAGAGTGTAATCTTTTGATTTCAGGCCATCATTTCAAGTCATTTTCAAAGACTATCTATATTCTCTACTTTTCTCGAAATGGCCCTAAACTGCACCCATCATTTCCAGGGTATTTGACACCATTTGATCATCTATTTTCTGTCATCTGGGTGGTCCATATGTTTTCACGTGCCACAGAAACCCACTTTGCGTGTGATGATAGAATTGGAGGGAAATTGTGTAGGTTACAGCCATAGACTGTATAAAAACATGGACGTAGTGTCCGTGACGGCGCCCGTAGATTCCTGAATAGCGTTTTTGAAGCTCAAAGTAGTGTTGGGTCGTTCTTGAACGATTCGTTCATTTTGAACGAATCTTTAATGTGACTCGGGAAGAACGAGTCGTCTTGGGGAGTGATTCGTTCAGTCGCGCATGCGCAACATCCTATAGGTTCTGTACTAGAATTAGTCAAGTAGTCTTTTCTTGACTTCGAGTCTTCGGGTTTTCCGAGTCGTTCGTTCATCACATGACAGCCCCATAAGCTTTAACCTATGCAGACTGAGCCGGAAAGAGAATTGATTAGTTCATCTCTCGAGTCTTCGGGTTTTTCCGAGTCGTTCGTTCATCACGTGACAGCCCCATAAGCTTTAACCAATGCAGTCTGAGCAGGAAAGAGAATTGATTAGTTCATCTCTCGAGTCTTCGGGTTTGAGTCGTTCATTCATCACGTGACAGCCCCATAAGCCCAAACCCGAAGACTTGTCAGATAAGAGGTG
>NW_015554127.1:177502-182745 GCF_001515605.1 Sinocyclocheilus anshuiensis
TTGTTTGTTGTGTGATCAATGTTTGCGTAAGTAGTAGACATATTAGGGAAGTAACACGTAGCATTTTAATTATATTTTGCTAAAATGAACGAAATGACTCGAAAAAAGATTCGTTCATTTTGCTGAACGAGACTCAAAGGTCCGGGTCGGTAAAATGATCCGAACTTCCCATCACTAGCTCAAAGTGGGCAGAGCGGGCCGTCGCCATCTTGGCAGCACGTCACCGCGAATCACTCCCGGATAATCGAAAATTGGCAAAGAGGTGGGAGCTGGTTGCTGAAACCACGCCCACATAGCTCGACGGTGGTGACAGCAGCGGCAATCCATCTGTCACTCAAGTGGCCACGCCCTTAATTATGCAGAACTTTAAGGCTTAATATAATTTAAACGGATGAGTTATAAAAAAAATGCACCCCCCTCACAGTTGTCATGAAGGGCAAAATTAGCTATATAGACCAAAACCATTTTTTGTATCAGGCTGTAAACCCTTTTTTTTTTCTGCAGTAAAGTTGGGCATTTTAACATGGGGAATCTATGGGACTGACTCCCGGTGGGAGCCAGCCTCTAGCGGCCAGTTGATGAATTGCAGTTTTAGTCACTTCCGTGTTGGTTTCACGAGAGAGACCGGAAGGTTGCCGCTTGGTTACAGCATTGGGTTGAAAGCTCAGCTTTAGCTCAATGTAAAATGGGGAAATATAGAATAAGCCTGCTTCATTACAGGAAGATCTGGAAGATACAAGACACCTCTATCATCCTGTTAAATCACATTTCCTTCAGTAAAATGCAGAATGTCTGAGAGGATGGACTCAAATGCATCCAAATTAATTTTTGCCGGATATAGCCTACTTATGTGGTTGTAAACAGAGGTTTACTTGAGCGATAGATGCAGGATTGCATTACCCATGAGCCACTCTTTTCCTAATGCATTTCCACTCTATTCCTTATGCATTCACAGCCATCTTCATGGTAATTAAAACTAGCCTTGTTTATATAACAGGCCTTCAAAAAAGTTGCTGAAGTTGTATAGTAGCCCTGAAATGCACCAAAAACTATGCTTAAAAATGTGTTAATGTTTATGCATTACATAACAAAATGTATTTTAGAGAATTGTACAGTAGCACAAGCATTTTAAGCAAAACACTTCATAAAAAAGTTTGCCAGGTTTTATGATAGATATGTTTTTCAAAACTTAGAAATAGTACCTGGACAGTTTCTGGTTATCTGATGTTGGTGGATCATGTTTATTGTTAATGTCATGATTAAACTTAGGTTACTCTGCTAGCACACCTGTGTGAATTTCAGGGGAACTGACTGATACATTTAACTACATGCAGTGAAAGGTAAAGAGTCAAAATTCAGGCTGCAGAAAATGTGAACTGGATACACCCGTCTTGCCTTACACCTGTCTAACTTTATACCTGTCATGCCTTCCATATGGTCCATATCTCATATTAGACAGCAACAAATAGGATTTTCTCCCTAAGACTTATGGCAATCATTAGGAAAGTACATGCTTATCCAATTAAATTATAGATTGCTTCAGATATTGTAATGCATTTAAAACCAGTTAAAAATCTAAATATACAGATGCATGTTTTGCATACACATTGAAATTGCCCATGTCAGCTTAGCTGTACTTGATTGGAAAGTATGTGTCCACTACTTTTTGAATGAAAAGAGATAATACATCCATCGAATACATATTATAGTTCTTCTTTTTTTTTTTTTTTTTTTTACAAATATTTTTATTTTAGTCCAAGAATATATGCATTTTGCATGTTTAAATGCAGTTTGTGAAATCATTGTAAATAAAAATCAGCATTTTGAGGCTGTAAAATGTGCAGTTTATGTTAATTACAGTACATACTTTATTGTAATTTTATTATTTAAAATATTATACAAACAATACTTATTCAGTACTTGTTTTCAGTCACAACTGCAATCACCATAAATAACAGTAGTGGTATGGTATTTCAGTAATCTATTAACACAGTCGAATATCTAATATCCATGGTGTGGTCTGTGTTTATTAATTAACTCTATTATGGTCAATAATTGGTACCAAATGTGAGGACCTTAGTATGCAGCAAGCCCATCTGCGTTTAGAAGGGACTGATGTAGCTGTATTTAGCACTCTAAAGTCTTGAAGCAGAAAATTTGCCAAATGGTTTAAGCCCATGTGTGTTTGGGTTAATTGGATGACCCAATCCTTCTCAATTAAATGTTTTAAAAACTGTGTTTCCTTTAGTGTGTAAAAGTGCATATCTATTACAGATTGCACCTCCAGAGGGATTGTTCTTGCTAATTGATGGAAAGAGTAATTTATGCTCGATGAAAGATGAAAACTTATTTAGCAGAGAAGGTTTAACTACTGCGCTGCAATTGACATGAAGTGGCAAATTGATGCGCTGTGACTTATTCCCAATTAACCTCTGAGCTTTCTTACCGGAAAACCACAGAGAATAGCATGATTTGTGTGTGTGTGTGTGTGTGTGTGTGTGTGTGTGTGGTAAATCTAGTTGTACTATTTTAAATGGTATGTTGTTCTTGTCTGTGATTGTAAGAGTCACCAGCTGCATGCTTTGAGATTTTCAGCCCCACGTGGAGAAGATGAGAAAAAAATTGAAACTTTGTACAAAGTGTCACAGTTCCACATTTGTATGTGATAATTACAGCATTCATCATTTAGACACATTAAATACTACTGTCGGTTTAAATATCAGATATGGTGGTGTATGCATACTTGAGTCACACCACTATATTCGATTCTGAGCAAAACTGATGTGTTCCTCATATTCTCATCTGAGATATTATCTCCCTGAAAGCCATGTTTTAATTTATTCCAAAGAACTCCATCAGCCCAGTTTTATTGTTAAATTACTCTAGTTAATTTAACCCTCTGTGCTGTTGTCAGTGTGAATACAGCTGTGTGAACATCTGGTTGCACTAATGGCGTAATTGGTCTTGGAGTATGACTTGTGTATCTCATCCAGAGGTCCTGCTGAAAACGGTGCTTAATTGTGTTAATTCAGACAAGTCACAGGATAATTAGGCAGAATCACTAATGCAATTCTTCGCCATATGAATCTGGTTTTAATCGGCTGGAAATGACAAAGCCAATGTTCACATTTTCGGCACAGGCACCACATGCACTTTTTCTAAATGTCTAGGGTATTTATTTCCAGCCACGTGGACTTCAGACTTGTGAATTAAACTAGAGTCAGACCCCAGTCTCAATTTTGAAGACCTGAATTGGTAAGTATACGAGACCTGATTTTGACTTTCTCACACTTCCTGGTGAATTGCCTTGGACTTCATGACTTGACATGAGTCATTCTTTCACAGTCTAAACTAGCTGAAAGCAAACTGCTCTTTTGGTCAAGTGCAGTGTAGGCTACAGTGATATTGAATGAATTAGGAAAGAATAAAAAAAATACATCGATATTAACAACATATATTAGCCTTATGAGAGTTGGATATTCTAGCTGTCCACGTCAAAATCCTCACTTGTGATGGGTCAGTCAGGAAGACACATTGTAATTTTTGTTTCTTATATTTTTGTTGTGGAGGCTTAACGGAGAATATTATACATTTGTGTTGTCACATGGAGTTGAGATCTGTGAGTTGCATAACCAAATTTGATATTACTATTTTAATTTATTTTAATTTTCTATTATTATTTGAAGTTATTTGTATTTATTGATAGCAATAGTTTTTGATAACATTTGTATTTAATAAAATGCTAGGTGAGGTATTTGTATTGCATATGTTATTGTGGATGAATGTTTTGGATTATGCTGTGTGGTTTTGTCTCTCCTGCCCAGAGACTACAAATAAAATAAAATAAAATAAAATAAAATAAAAAAATTAAATTAAATTAAATTAAATTAAATTAAATTAAATTAAAATAATAAAATTAAATAATAAAATAAAATAAAATAAAATTATTATTTTTTTGTATTTCTTTGAAAAGACCCCTGCTCTAAATCACAGAGAATGAGACTTTCATTTTAATAATTTGATTTAAATAATTTCTGGTGTTAAAGTTTATTATAAAGTTATCATCTATTGTTGAGTAACTCACCACATTTACTTCAACATTTTTTCCTGCATCAACATTTTTCCTGAATTAGGCAAATGTTAAGTTTGGCCCCCACTAGCATGACTTTTAACAAGTAAATGTGGTTGTGGTTTAGAGAACAAGTCAATACAAACTGATCAATGTATAGTTGAGACTATGCCCCATTGATTATACTGAGCTTTGTGAAATTATTGCTTAAGTACATATGACCTATAACAGTCTTGTCCTGTCTTCTCGGGAAACAATACAAACAAACAACCTCTCAGTTCCTCAAAACAGTGGTCAGCATGAGGCGCCGCATAGCTCTTGTTTTTCCAGGCACACACCAATGGCCATTACGAATCAGAACAGCACCTATGAGAGACTTAATTTCCCTGGGCAGCCCCGGCCATCCTCCGCCACAAACACTGGCAGCAGTGCAGTCACATCATGTTGACTTAGTGAGGAATCTGTCCCCCTCATCCACAGCTTTCCTCAGGCACAAAGAAAATGAAAAGGACAGGGGGAGGTCCTCAGGGAAATAGCACATTATTTCTGAATTTGCTGTTAACCTCATGTTGTCGTTAGTGAGACAGACTCTTCTCTGGAAATAGGGGCTCGGGGATGATTCCGTTATTCAAGGGCTTTTGTTCGTTGTGCATGTTCGTACTTAGTAAACAGGTGCGAGGAGCTCATCGTTATATCCCGCCGAGACTCCATTATAGACTCTCCAAGTGCCTTCATGCACCCTCTGGTTCACTGCTAACTACTTGTTGGTGTCAATTGAAACATGCCAGAGAAGATATTGATTCAGTCGTGCAGACCAAAAATGATCTTTGCTTTTTGTTCTGGGTAGTGGCTCAAATTTGGTAGTATTTACATTCAGACTGCATCAGGATTTAAGACAAGAACGAAGATGCAGTGGCACGAAATCAATTAAGTGGGCTGCCAGGAAATAAATTAATTTCCAAGGGACAGTGCTAATATGTCTAATCCCCGTGCATCTAATTGTTTTTCTCCTGCTATGCAAATATAAAATGGCAAAAAGGAATTATGGTTTTCTGTGACTTCTGGACACCATCTTTCTGAAGATAATGACAGAAAATAATTAGATTTTAATCACTCCCTCTGTGTGCGCGGCGCTTTTCCACTGCGTGGTACGACTCGGCTCGGCACGGCTCAG
>NW_015554127.1:182769-198595 GCF_001515605.1 Sinocyclocheilus anshuiensis
TCGTTGTAGTTGCGCCGCCTCTACTGCCGCGACTCCTGAAAAACTTTTTTCATTCCGCGTCATCCCATCAAGCTCTCGCTGGATCCGCTCTTCTGCTATCAATGAGAGGAATGTCTGTACTTCCTCGACAGAAAACGAAACAGCCATTTTTTGGTTGTTAAAAAAATGTGCGCTCATTCAAAACAGTTGCGTTCGATCCTTCGCTGGCTGTGCTGATTTAAATCTAGCGGTTCTGTTGTGTTTGTGTTGCAAGTTCAGTGACGCAGGTAGTGACGATTCTCTCCGGCCAATCAGTGATCAGCAGAGTTTACTCGTCACGTTTTGGTAATGGTACGGTTCACTTGGAACCTCAACTGGGGTGGTACTGAAAAAAGTACCAGGTACTGTACCCAGTGGAAAACCCCCCAAAAGTGAACCGTACCGAGCCGTACCGTGCCATACCATGCAGTGGAAAAGCGCCATTTGTGTATCTGTACAGGAAATAAGTCAATCATTCAATTAAATATCTGATAGATGGATTTCAAAATCATACTGCAGAGGTTTCCATATGACCATTCATGCACGATTTATACAATGACTTACGAGCGGATTGACTTTTTAAAAGAAATGTATATACATATATTATTATATTTATTATATATTATTACAGAGTTATAAATAATGCCTGTGCTTTTTACGTCAGTGTTCCAGCTGATAATGATGCTAATGAAAAGTGCTCAAGCAGAATACTGTCTTTACGGATACTATCTTTTGCAAACATAATTTCTGCTCATGAGCGTCTGTTTACTAGTCAGAAATAGCCTGCACAAACTGACTGACTTTTAACTTTTATAAAAGTGAAAAAAAGTGAAAAGTGACGTGACGTGGCGAAGTATGGTGACCCATACTCGGAATTAGTGCTCTGCATTTATCCCATCCAAAGTGCACACACACCGTGAACACACACCCGGAGCAGTGGGCAGCCATTTTTTGCTGCGGTGCCCGGGGAGCAGTTGGGTGTTCGGTGCCTTGCTCAAGGGCACCTCAGTCGTGGTATTGAAGGTGGGAGAGAGCGCTGTACATACACATACATACAGTATGTGTATGTGAAAAGAATAGGTACTTTTAAGACTGCTCGCTGTGTATGAATACGTTCAACCAACACAGGATAGGGCTGCACGATTAATCCAATGCGATTGTCATGCGCATCTTGTCAGTAAAGCCGGTTCTGTGATTAGTAGTAAATCTCCATAACGTGCTTTCAGGTGGAGCATCGTTTACTAAACAGAGCCTTAGTTCACTGACAAGCTACGCAAAATCACGTTCATAATCGCGGACAATTTAATCGCGCGATTATGAAATCGAAGAAATTGTTCTTCAGTTATAAAAGCTGTTTGCGTAGCTTGTCGGTGAACTACGGCTCTGTGTAGTAAATGCTGGTCCACCTGAAAGCACGTGAAAATACCACATTTACTAACATGTTTTTACTCCAAACTCACTTCATAACGTTATACGAGTGTTTGAAATAAATCCTTCTGTGAGATGATGTGGCTTCTTACTCAGAATAAGGCACGCAACATATTTCATAGTATTCTAAGCAGTGATAAAGGCTATGTCGATTAGCATTGCATTATTATATACTTTATTATAATAAAAATGATAATAAGATGAACTCTGATAAATCATATATTGTTGTAGTCGTGCGTTTATTAGACACGTTGAATTAATGAAAGCAGTTAAATCTTCTGTTTATTCAGCAACCGCTATAGGGATTTCCTGGGTTTCTTCTGCAAAGCATATATGGAGTTTCAGCGCGAGAGCGCCCTCTGGCTTTCGGATGGAGATTTACTGCTGATCACAGAACCGTGCTTCACTGAAAGATACGCATGACAATTGCAGCTTCTGCCTAATCGCGATTTATCGCCTTTGCGATTTAATTTCGATTAATCGTGCAGCCCTAACACAGGGTAATTGCTACTAGCAGAAAAGCAGAAATTTTAGTACACAATTTTTATTTTTTATAATTTTTATGTTTGGGCATGCTGAAAATTACTGTGAAATTGTAAAAAAAAAATTACCGTAGGCTAGCTCAGAAAAGATTTATTAAAATGCATGGTGCAAAATGGTGCAGCAAGTGTGATTGCAGGTGAAAGTATTAGGTGTGCTGGTGTTAAAGAAGACAATGAACTTCTTGAACAGCAGTGTTTGCACAGAATAAAATTAGGGTATACAAGTATAATTCCACGTTATGAAGAAACTGGATTAATTTTTCCCAAAAGTGAAGGGATCCCAAATGAGTCACTCTTTATTTTAAGGTCCAATTCTCACTATTAACTAGGACTTTTGCCTTAATAAATTCCTAATTTGCTGCTTATTAATATTTAGTAAGGTAGCTGTTAAGTTTAGGATTACGGGATCTAAAATATGGTCATGCAGGATAAGGCATTAATATGTGCTAATAAACAGCCAATATGCTAGTAATATGCACGCTAGTTAATAGTGAGAATTGGTCATTAATGGCGCTTTTCCACTGCATGGTACGGCACGGTACGGCTCGGTACGGTTCGGTACGGTTCACTTTTGGGGAGTTTTCCACTGGGTACAGTACCTGGTACTTTTTTTAGTACCACCTCGGTTGAGGTTCCAAGTGAACCGTGCCGTTACCAAAACGTGACGAGAGAATCGTCACTATCTGCGTCACTGAACTTGCGACACAAACACAACAGAACCGCTAGATTTAAATCAGCACAGCCAGCGAAGGATCGAACACAACTGTTTTGAACGAACGCACCTTTTTTTAACAACCAAAAAGTGACTGTTTCATTGTCTGTTGAGGAAGTACAGACGTCCCTCTCGTTGATAGCAGAGGAGCGGATCCAGCGAGCTTGATGGGGCCAAGCGGAATGATAATGTTTTTCAGGAGTCGCGGCAGTAGAGGCGGCGCAACTTAAACGACATGTGAATAATCCTGCCCACTCTAAAGCGATACTAAACTGCAGTGGAAACGCAAACCGTGCCGAGCAGTGCCGTACTGAGCCGTGCCGAGCCGAGTCATACCACGCAGTGGAAAAGCACCATAAGATAAAGTGTTACTTGGCTCTCTAGTTAAGTATTGACTTATCTGGTCAGAAAGTATTCATTAATTTAAAGCTAATTTCAACAAATTAGCATTAGTTGCTGCTGCTGTTGTTGTAGTTGTTACCTTTAATTAGTTGTCAGGGCACCAAGAATTTTAAACAAGAAATTGTATTTGATTTTAGTTATGAGATCCTGCTTAGCAGCAAGTTTCCATATTTCAGCTAAAATTTTAGTTGGGTTACTGAATTTTCTCACAATTAGTCACAAAAGTTTCATGGAACCTGCATCGCACTTGCTCAAATAATTGTTTGCTTACTGAAGTTGATAGATAAACAGCTGCAATTTGTTTGCAAATTGTTTCAATCAATTTCATTAAAATGTCAGGTTTTGGCTCATTCTGAAAGCAATCTTGGTAACAAAAGCTGGATAATTGCTTGTTAAACGTTGTCAGGTTCTATTATTACACGTATCGGGTATCACCAGCCCTTTTCACAAGTGTTGAACAACCAGCAAGAGATGGAGGATCTTTTACCTTTCCCATCACCACTTCTGAAGTGCAGAGAGTACTTCTCAATTGTAGAGGTGGAGACGCTTGAATACCGGAATTATTGGACCACGTGAAGGAGGAAGATGGCCACTCAGATGAGAGATGGCTTTGATGGAAACAGCTGCTGGATTTCCTGTGGCCCAGATCTCCTTGTACAGTTCTGCTACCTCCTGACAAGGGAGACTTTCGACCTTTTGACTAGCACTTTCAGTTGGCAGTGTTATCAGCTTAAGACTGGAATTTTGAACCTCTCAAGAGCTGAGTACAGCAGGTAACTCTCTCTCTATCTTTTATTCTCCTCCTTTACCCATCTCTCTCTCTCTCTCTCTCTCTCTCTCTCACACACACACACACATATATGCTTTCTTTGCCCCACCAACCAATTTAGGAGAGTCATTGAAGCTCAGGAATGGAAAGAACTGCACTCTTCCCCTTTCAAGGCAGCCTGACGCATTAGTCTACTCAAGGCACTCAATTTGAGGCGTCACACTATGCCCTTCTATCTGCATGTTTGATTTGCTCTCTGCTGCCTCCAGATCTCCAAAGTGATATCTTACTTTTCACATTCACTGTCACATGTATTAGCCATTTCTTTGTGATTTTCTTCTGTATGAGTCTTGCAGACTTTCAAGTAAGGAAATGTTGTATAATGTTGATTACCACATAAAATCATTTCAACTAGTCCCTTCTAGTTTTAAGGAAATGTGTGAAAATGTGGTTTGAGTAAAGCACTTGCAATGAAAGTAAAGATAGAAATGTGAAGCTCACATTTTTGTTTACGGACTTGAATTATCCCATAAAAAATGTGTTATTTGTGCTGTAAAGTTGTCTAAATTGTCGTTTTCGGTTTGGATTTCCTTCAGGTTTAAGCATGTGTGTGTGCAGATGTGTGTTGTCATGCACTAGGGCCTTGTTTTTTGTATAGAGATGACTGAGTTATTTGTATTTGTTACCGAGATTGTTATAGATTGTTTCGTTCATCTCAGAGTTGTTATAGCAACAGGTCTGTGAGCTAAAACTTGCTCTGGAGTCTGGAGAAGTTTTATTTACCATAATACAAATTAATGTTGCGTTACATGCAGAAGTGATACTGTGAGTCTGTTGCTGATTTTAGACCTTAAACCTACGATCAATTATTTTATTTTAAATAAGTGCCAAGGAGAGTGGGATACAATAAATTACATGAAATTCATCCTGAAATCTCAAAGAGACTTTTTATCTCCCTTAAAGCAAGATTTGATCAAGTGGTGTTTACGAGATGTCGTATAGGTCATACGAGATTTACCCATGCCTTTTTGCTTAAAGGCAAAGACCCAACTCTATGCATATTCTGCAAGACCCCCATTTCCAGTAAACATATTTTATTGGACTGTCCCGGTTTTAATAAAGTAGAAAACTTTTATGTAGTACACTCAGAGACTTTAGTACGATTTTACTAGAAAAGATTTTAGATTAAAAAAATAAAAATAAAATCTTGTATAATTTTAACTGCTGTATTTTTGTGTTTATTTTGTTTTTATGTAACTCGTGTATTATTCCAACTCAGTTTTTGCCATGAAGATAGCCTTAGATAACAAATACTACTACTGTCGCTGATTTTATTTATTTATTTATTAAGATTTATTTTTGGAATTGCCCCCTTAATTGTATAGAACAGTGTGACAGGAAGCAGTGTGGAAGAGAGCAAGAAGAGGGCAGGATTAGAAAGTACCACAAGCCCGGACTCAAACTCAGGTCGCCTGAAGCACAAGTTTACCATGTGTCTGAGAACTTTTTCATTTTATTAATAATATTTTTAAATATAATATTTTATGTGGGGGTTGCACAGTGTCTCAGTAAGTAACACTGTTGCCTCAAAGTAAGTAGGTCCCCGGTTCAAAGCCAGGAGGCCTTTCTGTGGGAGTTTACATGTTCTCTCCATTTTAGCATTGGGGTGCTTCCCATTTCCCTACATTCTAAAGACATGAAGGATAGGACATCCACCCATTACTTCGGGTTGAGATGTTGGGATAGGCTCCAGCATCCCTGCAAGCCTACAATATGATAAGTGGCTTGAAAGGATGCTTTTTTTAATTCTAAAAATAATGTGCAGAGTCTATTTTACTAATTTAGAGGTACCACTTGAGCCGGAAGGGAATATTTATGTCATGTTATCTTGGATGTGTTAATCGGCATACAAAGAACTGGCCCCAAATGTCAGCCAAAAAAATATAGCGGGAAACATTTGTGTAGATCTCCATGTAAACAAGGAAGTTTCGTCTCCTCCTTTCTTGGTATCCCTGCGCATATTGTGCCAAATTTACTAGGCCTGTATCTGTTTGACATGGCTGTGGTCCAATTGGATGGGCAATTTTAATGAATCACTTGAGAATCTTCTACCATTTGATTAACTGGGCGAAAATGTTTTGCTCCAGCAGCCGAACCACATTTCACACAAATCAGAGAGATCAAATATGTCAAGCTGCTGCACTTAGTCTTATGGAAAACAGGTCATACCTATTATAACGGGGAAGGAGTCAAATTGCTGCACTGGTATAGCAGCTTTCTTTGTGTAAAAAGCTCATTTGGCAGACTTGTTCATTGGGTCAGTAGCTCGAGGTTATAGAATATATTCACTCTGGCTTTTCCTGTCAGCTGCTAAGTGTGGGGGATGGGGGGGCTTCGCATAGGAGCCATCGCGAAACTGCAGTTTTCACTAGAGCGTGGAAAGGGAGGGTGCGTTTTATAAAACTCTATTTTGCGCTCAACCCCACACCTGCTCCATTGCCTGGTATTGACCACGGGAATTAACATATTAATTGTTTACTAGCATCCTCATGTTGGCTTTATAAGCATTGCTAGAGAGACGGGTGGCATGTGCGCTCGCTCACAGGCATATGTACGCTCATCTACGCTTGTTTGGGTGGGTAATCAGAGCAGCTATGGAACTTTACAAGAAGTCATTAGCAGTCAAGACTATTGTGCAGACGTTCTGATTTCAAAGGTGCTCCACAACAGCTTGTGTGGTGAGGACTGATTGAACCAGAGCACTTGAAAGGGGAAGAGAGACGTCAGGTTCGCCGCATCCTGTCGCGGCCCATCTGCCTCCTCCTCTGCTCCCACAGCCAGCCTCCTTTGTAAGGAAGGAGGGTTTTGAACATCAAAGCCCCGGCTTGCTACCTAGGAGACGGAAACAATTAGTAAGGGATTCGGTGAAAGGTACGAGGCGGAGTTCAGAGACGCTAAACTAAAGATGGGCCGAACGGAGGGTTCACGAGTGAAACGCAGAAGGCTTCCTGGAATCTTATGAAATGGTGTATTACACCCCTCAGCCAACATTGGGCTATATAATTACACTTAAATCCCAAGTACAGGCAGCGTTTTCACAAATCCCTGCTTACGCCTCCCACAGATAACAAAATATCTTGATTAAGATCTAATTATCCTGTATCCAGTGGGGATTTTAAATTAGTGTTTTAAACATAGCACTTCCCTGGAATTAAGTGGTGACACCGGTGCGTTGGTCCGAATCTGGTGACTGATGCCATAGGTATATGAATTTCTCATTATCTTTTATATATTAGGATATCCCTAGAGCTACCGCGCTGAAGGCCATGGCAACCTTCAAGGGAAACAGCTTGTTATAAAGTCCCCTTGGGCTGTTAAAGTTCTGTTGAATGATTCAAGAGGAAATTTATAGCGGTTCTTACATGATTTTTTTTTTCGGTTTATTTATTAATTTCTTACCTTTGTCTCCAGCAATTAGTCTTATTTCCATGTTAGTATTTAAATTGGAGGGCATATTTACAGAATGCCTTAGTCTACACAAATAAATGAATCAAAGAATGCTTTTTGCGTTTAATTAGATTATTTTGCATGGTTAATGCATATAAATCTGTGCATCCAAAATACCTTCAAGCTTCCCTTTATACCCCTTTCGTGTTTAATATCCCACTTTAGAGCTAACAACTGATATGTGAATTGCGCAAGAAAGAAAAAGCATCCATATTATTAATTTTAGGGGGAAATGAGGAGTGCAGATTAGAGATGGAACTGAATAATTAAATCTAATTATGTGACAAAATGAAATAATAGAAAAAAAAAGCAATAAATGGAACACTCTAAATCTTCGAGCATTTTATTCACGTGATATTATTTATTGCCCTTGATTCCTTCAAACTTTTCAAACGATATTAATTGCAGGGCGGGAGACGGTGTTCAAGCCGACAGATTTCAGCATGAAAGTATCAAAGAGTGCATTAGACGGGATTAGAATCCTCAATCACTCACTGGACTGTAATTTAATATAAGGAATGTCAGCACCCTCCCCTCCCCTAGTACTATTAAACAAGCTTGTCTATCTCTTTCAATTAGCTGGTGAAAGACTGGCCCTGCCCTCTCCTCTGAGATCTGCTAAATGTGTTTATGACAACTCAGCAGCACTAAAACAATAGGAAGCAAATTGCAGTAGTCTCTGTGTGTAGGGCTTTCCTGGCATTGTATGTTGCACGCATTTGTCACTGATTTTTAAGACATAGAGCAAATATTATGGAATTATTTTGGATAAATTTAGAAGTATTCATTTTGTTTTGGTGCAACCTTGTGCTACATCCTCACAATACTTTTCTCACCATTGTCTAGCTTTGTTTGTGTAACCCGCTGTTGGTGAGTTGTGTTCAAGTTCTTGTTTAGTCAAGTCAAGTCAAGCCATGTCTTTGTTTGTGTATCTGCTCATTGGATATTGATAAACTACACTTGGGTTCTCACTTCACTCACATTCAGTGGACATCTTGTTATAATTAAATATATTTGCCATTGTTTTGTGGTGTTGCTAGTGCGTAATAAAAACCATAAAAATCATGGTCATTATAATGAGTGATAATTTCAGAATTGTAATTAAATAAAGACAATATAAAATAGCTGTTTATACCTTGTAACCAATTTCCACCTACTTCAGTTAAAAAGTTGAATCTGCTATACAAGACATTTCAACTTAAATTATATTAAGCTGACTTTAAAAAAAATTGAGTTGAAGCTTACAAATTGAAGTTGAAATGTAAATTATTTTGTTGAGTTCATGTAATGGAAAATCATATATGTTAACATGACTTGTTGATATATATATGTTTTTTTTTTAAACAGTGTAGTTACAGTGTAGATTATTAATGGATATTTGTGTCAATAACCTTGTGATCGTGATCATGTTATAATGTGTTTTAATAATCAGTGATCAGGTCTGATTCATTTCAGGTAATTTTACATGGCGTAATTTGTCCCATGTCTCAAAAATAAGTGCTGTATTATAGGTCTATTCAGTGTGATTTTTACCATTTCTGTTGCAGTCTTTTCCGTGAAATAATCTGAGAGGTTTGAGGTGTTAGGGGTCATTCTCTCATGATGTGCAACCTTGGTGAGTCAAGCAACAAAGAGAGCATTGAGACCTTTAGGGGGGACGTGCAGACAGATCAATCTGGAGACAAGCCGAGTGACTAGGTCAGAGTGAGGACACTTCAAAGGGTGTGAATGCACACCACTAGCAGGGACGCAGAGGGTTAGAGACCCTGACAAGAGGATTTAGTCATTCTGAGGATGATGTGGAAAGCACTAAGCAGAGTTATCGGCTCAGAACAATGTCACACCGTGACGTCCATTAATGCTGTGATGATGTTTTACAACCTCCAACCATCTCCCACCAACAAATGCATTTATTTATTTAATTAAGCATTAAGTATTTATTTAATTTATTATGCATATTACATTGTAAAATTATAAATATTATAGTTATAAATATTAACTATTAATATTAACTTTTTTTTTAACTAATTGTCCAACTTAAAGGGATATTTCTGTTACACTTTATTTCGATAGTCCACTTTAGACATTCTACTAACTATAAGTAACTTTGTAACTACATGTCAACTACATGTCAACTAATTCTCATTAATTTGCATCTACATGTCTACTAACTCTCAGAGTAGACTGTTAGGGTAGGTTTAGGGTTAGTAGAATAGACTAATTACCGGTTTGTAAACATTCAGGATGCGCGCGCATCATGGTTGCAGAAAACCCGGGAGAGATAGCCTTTATGGCTAGAGAATTTCACGGATACGGTACAAAATAGCTAGGTTTAAAAAGATTATAAATTATATTAATTAGATGTCATTTTCAAAATGTTCTCCGCATATTACAAGAGCTTGTCACCCAGCGATAAGCACTATTATTCAACGAAATTGACGTTAGAGAGTGCTTACAGATCCGAAACAGGGATGATGTTTTTTGTGGGCGGAGCCTATCTGGAGGCAGAAAATGACTGTTTTCAAGTCGCAGTCTATGGAGCCATGGAATAAAAGAATAAAAAAAGATTGTTTAAAAAATGATGACTTTATTCTCGCAATTCCGAGATTATATCTCACAATTCTAATAAGGAAAAACAACTTGTCATTCTCTTTTCCCCTCGACTCTTCTGGCTTTTTTTCCCTCAGATTTAACAAGGGAGAGATAGCCTTTATAGCTAGAGAATTTCACGGATAGGGTACAAAATAGCTAGGTTTAAAAAGATTATAAATTATATTAATTAGATGTCATTTTCAAAATGTTCTCCGCATATTACAAGAGCTTGTCACCCAGCGATAAGCACTATTATTCAACGAAATTGACGTTAGAGAGTGCTTACAGATCCGAAACAGGGATGATGTTTTTTGTGGGCGGAGCCTATCTGGAGGCAGAAAATGACTGTTTTCAAGTCGCAGTCTATGGAGCCATGGAATAAAAGAATAAAAAAAGATTGTTTAAAAAATGATGACTTTATTCTCGCAATTCCGAGATTATATCTCACAATTCTAATAAGGAAAAACAACTTGTCATTCTCTTTTCCCCTCGACTCTTCTGGCTTTTTTTCCCTCAGATTTAACAAACTCACTATTTTTGAGTTAAGTCCACCCCAAAATAATTTACTTACCCTCAAGTTGTTCCAAACATGTATAAGTTTCTTTCTTCTTTTGAGCACAGAAGATATTTTGAAGAATGTTGATAAGCAAAAAGCCATTGACTTCTATAGTGTGGAAACAGATACTGTAGTCAGTGGCTACGGGCAACTGTTTGGTTACCAACATTATTCGAAAAATATCTTCGAAATGACAGAATTTTCATTTTTGGGTAAACTATCCCTTTAATTTTCCAAGGCACAAACACTTTTTTTGTAAGTTGCATTCAAAATCCACCTGGCTGAGAAATATGATGGGGTGCTTGCCCTGGATTTAAACTGGCATGACACTCTTGCCCACCGATGCAAATGAAGTGAGGCGATTTATAGACACAACACTGGTAAACGACAATGATAATATAAAAGTTAATTTGGTACTAACGTCCAGTAAATTTGAGCAGGTGTCTTAATATGCAGCATGTTTACTCTGGCGATATATTAGATGATTTGTGTGACATTTATGGGGGGGGGTAGTGAGGCTCAGAGGAGACATTGTGATCTGTCTAGTGGGTTTGCACTCCCAAAATATCCATTTGGGGCTTGTTTTACACTATTTGGGATTTTACAGCCCATCACCCAGGAATTTTCTCATCTGTGAGCATTAACTGCCTTACATACATTAGCAATAAAATCCCCACCAATTGTGCCAAGGGACTGACGATTGCATATGTTGGCATAAAATATTCTGAACTATACCTCTGTGTGGAAATTGTGATAATGTCAGCTGCTAGTAATCTATACTAGCGACTCTCAGGTTTAAAAGAATATGTTTCTCTGTATGGGCATGACACTGCAGAGGTTTAAAGTAGCCTTGCGGGCTTTTTTTACTTTTATGCAATTCAGATGGATAAACATTAAAATCAGCAGCTACTTTTTGTTGCAGCCATTTGTTATGTTCATTACCATCCTGTCAATTGTAATAATATATATATTTTGTTTAAAATTATGACCCATTGCTTAACGAATCTGCTTTCCTCTTCCTGCACGTGTATGAAAACTGTAATAAATGGATTTTGTGTGAGAAAAGTACAAAAGAGAGGACAAACTAGGGATGTTTTTTTTGGAAAGTGCATCCACCCAATCTTCCTTACAATGTCATCATAACCTGTTTTTCTGCATCTATGGATTGCTATCCCAATGTGTCCCGACTAATAGATGGCTAATTTAGCCCCAGCGGATGGCCCACCTATCTCTTACTCAGATTTTATAGTTTGCAGCCTCTGTGCTACAATGCTGCCCCCCAGTGTATACACCCACCGCCCCCACCTTCCACACGGTCTCTTAGCTTTAGGACTAACCATCCCAAATCCTTCCATTTGTTAAGACATCAAATTAGCATCTATTTAAAGCATTTTCATGTTTTCCCTCAGAAGCATTTGCTTAGACCTAAGAGCATTTTTTTTTTCATGCATTGCACAAGCGTCTGAGTAAACGTAATCTAAAATGCAGCGTGCAGAGCCCTGACACAGACAGAGCAGATGTATAATGTATGTGTGTTGGCACCTGACTCAGCATGCCAATAATTTTTGTTGCCTTGGATATGTGACTGGCACCGCTCCAGATCTACACCTTCCCTACAACTCCAAAGTGTATTTATATAGTTTTCATGCTTGGCAGGAGTTTTCCCTCACCGCCGGCTCGTAGCAGTCCCGAAGTGGATCATGATTATGATTGCATGATACATTATTGCCTTGTTTTGCGATGGCCATTATAAGGATCTCAGGGGACGGCATACACGGATCCTCCTGGATATATACATCACTATCTACGGGGTCCGACGCTCAAGCAGCAATCAAGCTGAGTAGTTGAAGTGAAATGCGTCTTGTTTGTGCATGGCTCCTTTTGGCTGCCAACTGTTATCAGGCTCTTTTTCAGATTGCAGTGCTATTTAGTTGCCCATTGTTGACAGTTTAAGTGAGAGCTCCACTTATTTGCCATCACTGCAACCACTTACATGGACAAGTGTTTTTGTTGTTATTTTGTGAAATCACAATATTAAGGATGACAAGTCATAGTTATTTTTGAAAAACGTTGCAAGACGGAATACAATACTATTTACCTCCGTCGCCCCCGATGCCAAACCCACATGTCCGTGACAACAATTGATATGAATCTTTCTCCTAAACAATACATTGAACTCAATCAATAATCCAACCTTTAAGGCAGAATGTGCAGTTTAGCCATGTCCCAAGGCTCCCTAATGTCGCTTTCAATATATAGCCAGCATCTTTTGACTTCACCATTTAGCCTCGCTGACTCCTGGCAAAGTTTATGGAGGATGAGGCTCGTTTCTGACTCGCATTGTAAACGCCTGTGTAAATACTCCCCCACATTTATCACGGCTAGCATGCAGAAGCCATAAAATGCTCAAACGGATAGAGCAATATTCAGTTCCTCCCTTGAGTTAGAGGGCAAATTTGAAAAAAATTATGAGGACAAAACCTCATCAGCGGTCGCATCTTCTCTGTTATCACCGAAGCTCCGACAAAGAACAATTAACAGCTCACCATGAGTCCAGTGCCGAGCTGAATCACACTGTAAGCATGCCCCCCCCAACCCGCCCACCCAGGCCAGCACTAATGCATCTCCCATTGTGCACACTTCTATAAATTACCAGCCATACAAGTAGGCAGATACAAATAAAGGTGATTTAGCTCAAAGAGATGCTGAGGGATGGCTCTCATTAGCCCGGAGAGGAAACGCAAGCCTGGACCTAACGGAGAGGAATTCCTGCCCATTAGCGCAATGGCAGTGTGTGTATTGATAGGTTTTTAATAAGACGCTGCATTAATGGTTATCATGACTGAGTGGGTTTATGGTAATGGGGATGGGCGGCAGAAGGGGGGCACGGGACAGTTCAAATGGCTTTTTTGTCAGATCCGAAGAGGTCCGCGTCGGTGAGCAAATGCCCCCCATGAAGGGTGAAATTAAATAAGTAGCGTGGTGATAAAGACTTCCTCTGTAATAACCGAGTGGCTTCAATGAGGATGGAAGTGATGAATTGGTGGAATGGACAGCATTCATGTGTGGGTGTCTTCATTTCCTGCCATTAATCTGAGGGACTCATTTTCCACAGCACCCATTTTAACCCTACACTACTCCTGCCTGGAGATGTTCTAATTGTATTATTAGCTGCAAGTTAAGTAAATGAAGACGATTTAATCAGCCCTCTTTTTCCCTCTATCTCTCCCTTGTGTCCCTGAGATCTTTCTATTAACAGAATTGTTAAGGGATCAATTTAGGCTTTTTTTTAAATAGGCTGACAACTCTATTGTCTCAATGACAAAGATACTGAAGATTAACCTTGTAAGAACACAAACTTTGCAGCTGTAGTTCAGAGGCCTTGCAAAGTATTTTCTATAATTAACAGGAAATGCGTAAGATGTGTTGAAGATCGCACTGTGTATATTTGATATGCATATAAATATTTAGCTTAATCAATGTTGCTAATCCATAATGTGAAGTACTTAGTGTTCATAGTGAGCAAAATTTAGAGCGCTCTAAATACAGGTACTCGCATACAGTCTCAAGGTTAAGGGCCCACATGACATGAAGAGTATTTATGTTCTGTTTGACGAGGATTTCGAGAGAAAAACAATATGTAGTTTGGGAATTTTCCTTGATTATGCTTTTAAATACTTCAGTTAAATGGAGTGATGCAATGTGATGTTTCTAATATCAAACTGTGTGTGGTACGTCCAGGGAGGTCTGTACTACATGAAGGGAGCTATTAGTCAACTATGCCCTTCAATTCAGTGGCAGCTGTCCATTTTGGATTTAATCACCATTAATGTTACTGGTTGGCTAATGGCGCCACAAGAACGTTCATAGCCCTAAACACTCCACTAGAGACTATTCTGAGCGGTGACGTCAGAGGCAGCAGACATAGGAAAAAATATATATTTTTTATGCTTTTAAGAGCCCTAAAAAATCATTTAAAAAAATCAAGCAGTAGTAAAACATGTACTATTATAAAATTTAATATTTGTGATTTATATGACTGCGTTATACGCAGCTGAATTCACTTTCAAACTGATCTGCATGTGGTTAAACAAATGCTATTGTTGCAAACCTGATGTTCATTGGAGTCCAGCATCAAATTACACATCAGGTAATGAGAACGAAGAGGCTGCAAAATTATAGTATTGGCATTTTATGAACTTATTGTGGAAGCATCTGTTACACTAATGGAAATGAATGACTGATGTATAAAGCACATGAGCACTTCACACTGAAGTCACATTGGTCATACACGCATAGTATGAAAGTGGGCCAAATCAGAATTGTTATGTCAGATTGTAAGCAGGGGATTGTAAGCAGCAGTCAGATTTAGTTTCTGTGAGGGGAAAAGAATGAGTCACTTGATAGGGGGAAAAATTGGATTTGGGCCACATTTAAGCTGCAGTGTGAACATAGCCTATGTTGCCTACCCCTAAAGAAGTAGTCATTATACACAGCTAATTTTAAGTGGCTGTCAATGAGGAAAGTTGCTTTTTAGAACCATGAGGTGTAATTACAACATTCTCCAGCAGGAGGATGCTTTTTTATTTAAACTCAGACACGAAGAGGATGAAATGGCGCTTTCCTTGCTTTTATGGAATTTTTTAGCTTTGCTTTCAGACCGTGAACACTGAACTGTAATTTCAATGTACTAGTGTAGATAGAATGAAATTATCCTTGCAGAACTAGGATTGTAGGAAAGAAACCTCAAGGCCTGCTTCACTTCTGATCAGATTCATACTGTATATATTCACATATATAGCTGACTTGTCCATTTCTCCCCTGAAAATCATGGGATTTGTAAGAATCATTAACGAATGCACTTTCATCATAATGATCCTAATGAGAAAGGCAACCTCTGTCAGTTAATCGCCTCGCTTTATGGAAGAAGGCTCCTTTTCTTTTCACAAAAATCCAACTTTATTTTGACAAGTGCCGGGAAGGGCCAGGAGCTCCTGTAGCATACCAATGCCGAGATCTATCATGACCTGACCGCAAGCAACTTCAGAGATGACCCAAGTCTCATGCAGGAGAGATTTCATTAATGGTGCCATTTCCCATTTGGGCTTTGAACCTCTATTTGTTATCAAACAAATGGGAAGTGAAAATGAACGTGAGGGGCCCAGGGACTCCATGTGGAAAAGACTGGGAAACGAGTTCCCGTTGTACACCATTCACATGCTGTACCTCTTGACATTGAGCTGCATTTTAAGCAGGCCGCTATACGTAATCTACCTCATTCTCATCAATGTAGAACCTGT
>NW_015554127.1:199477-221909 GCF_001515605.1 Sinocyclocheilus anshuiensis
ATGAATGTGAGGGGCCCAGGGACTCCATGTGGAAAAGACTGGGAAACGAGTTCCCGTTGTACACCATTCACATGCTGTACCTCTTGACATTGAGCTGCATTTTAAGCAGGCCGCTATACGTAATCTACCTCATTCTCATCAATGTAGAACCTGTGGAGGTAATACCGCGTTCCTCGTGTTCTCGACATGCGGCTTGTTTTGGCTGAATTCATGAACAGCACATGCAAAACAGCTTGATGTCCGTGCAGCGGTTAATGAGCAGGCGAAATATTGATCTAATACTTTTTCTTTTTTTTCCATTTCGTGTCAATTGCAGAAAATACCTAGAGCGATAGCCGGGTCTTTTTTCTTGGCCTCATTGTTATGCCAAGTTTCTCTTTGATCCAAGATGCGATAGGCTAAAGGCGTTTTGAAGCATCCAGATTAAGCATGGCTTGAATAAAGAGCATCTGACCTAGATGGACTGCACTTGCTCTCTTTCGTTGCTGAAAGTATATTCTTCTTTTGTACCTTATTCAGCAGGTTTCGAAGTATTCTTGAAAGCCATCCACTTTTTTTCACAAAAACCACCTAATTGCAGGCAATTCTGCCAAATCCACAAAAGAAGCTGATAGTATTCTTTTATTTTCAGTCTGCTCTATATAAGCACATAATCCTATCACATCAGAAAGCTTACTTTAATTTACTGTAAAAGTGCACGCCTGTCAGCACTACACACACACTGAAAGTCAAGTCCAAAATGAGGCAAACCAATCAGTTGAGAAATCTTTCTTTCTCTTCTCTCACACTCTCTCTCTCTTTCTCTCTTTCTATCAGACGTGGATGACTTGATAACCAACCTCCCACTCACCCCCCACTCCTGTGTGTCTGCAGTGTGGCGATAAGCAAATCAATATCCTGTCACTTCTCATTTTTACCCTCCCAATCCTGCTTTCTGCTCTCTGCACGAGGTGACAAGGCCTGCTCCGTGGTCTGGTGGAGCAATCTGTGCACATTTTTTGGTGGAATATTCACCATCTTGTGGTACCAGACGGTGTTATGATTCCACTGGGCGAAAGCGCTGGATGGCATTGTAGTGGATTGTGTGAATCGCATGATCTCAGTTAGCTTACACAGCGCTGCTGGAGGAGATGTGTTCAGTCAAGCAGCACCATCTCTGCTTCTCCAACATTTTCTTTATCTGTTCTTGGTCTGTCCATGACAACAAGATACAACAGAAATTAACTGAATGAAGTTATTGTAGCGTCTGCGTAGAATCATGCATGATTCTTTGGGTTTTATGGCTTAAGAGACCCTTTAAACTTTTGACATTTGCATATAAATTACAGTCCTGGTCACAGACTTTACACTTATATGGGTGCTAAATGGCCAATGGTCTGCAAAGTACCCGAAAGCGCGGTTTTGGTGGTCTGCCTCCCTGACGAGCCACACAAGACCAGCTCTGACTGCTTGCCAGTCACCACACAAGCCCCAGTGCCGAGACTCCTAGGGAACCTAATCGAAAGGGGGGTGGCCAAAAAACTCTACCTGGCCATCACATTAGAAAATGAGGTGAGACTGGAGGCCCTGGTGGACACTGGAGCTGACCTCACTTTAATGTCAAGCCAACTTTTTGACAGACTTCAAAGTGAAGCCAAGAGACAGAATCAAACTCTTAAATATCAGAGGTGTGTGCTGAATGTGCAATCCTACAGCCAAAATGAGGTCCAACTTGAACAGGTAGCTCCAATTCACCTGACCATCAGCCCTATGAACTTTGTGCACCCTGTGTACATTTCTCCATTGGGGACATATCCTCTCCTCATTGGCAAAGACCTGCTAGATCGCGTTGAGCCATTGCTAGATTTTAAACAACTGAAAATCTGGGCTCAAGTGCGAGAACCTCTGCCTCCTCAGTCACCAAGACCTGCATAAATAAGGAAAGTATTCTTCCTTGGCCAGGAAAATAATCTTTCTTTGAATTGATAAATGATTATTTTGTCTGCTCGGTGGACGGACAGATCAAGTAATGGTAATATTGATTCTGCTACAGTTAATTCGAAGATCTAATCTAAATATTTATTATTAATCGTAACCAGTTATAATTAGTCATAAATATTTCCCTTTTGAGCTGATTTACTACATTATGTATACTTTTGTAATGTTAGATGCGTGTGATCACATTGAAAGGATAGTTCACTCAAAGAATATGTGGTTATTTATTTATCCGCATGTCTTTCCAACTCTTTTATTAATCTTTGTTCTTTAATTACATTGAGAGACACCGATTTTGATGTTTATTTTTGTTTTAACATGTTTTTTTTCCATTAGAGGTATATATATAAACCCTTTTATTTAGCGAGGCTGCATTCGATTGATCAAAAGTGACTGTAAAGATGTTTATAATTCTACAAAACTTCAAAGGATCCTGGAAAAGTCACGTTTTCCACAAAAATAGCAGCAAAAACAAGACAAGCCATTATTAACAATTGAGAACTAATAATACTTGATGAAAACAGAGTACCAAATCAGTAAATCAGTAATGAAAAATTAGCTTTGCATCACAGGAATAAATTACATTTTAAAATATATATGTTTTTACTGTATTTTTGATTAAATAAATGAAAAAAAAAAAATCCATCAGAGATTTCTTACAAAAACATTTAAAAACATTTGACTAGTAGTGCATGTAAATAATTAAACTGCAGCAAAACTTTTTAAATAATTAAATAAAGCAGTGAATCAATATATTGTGTAATTTTCAAATGTATCTATTTTTCATACACACACACACATTATTTTCTTTTCATAAACTACCCCTTTTATTTAATCATAAACAATCATGCAGTTATTTTGTTAATTATTTTGAGACTCATGATTTTCACACTCTAATGCCAAGGCTTTAAATTTGGCTTAAAATCACGAATATAAAGGATCAGTAATATTTATATCTCCAGATTAAGCATATTTTAGAATCACTTGTTTTAAATTGAATTCTCTGTCCAACTAAAAGACCGTCTGCCAAATAATTGCAGCAGATTGGCTGTCAAACTCAGCATGAAACTTTGGGGTGGCTTAGACACTGTAGGCTCTTGACTGACAGAGCTGTGATGCAACTTCACTGTAACATTTAGTTTCATGTTGCACATAATGTAGTCACATAATCATTAGTAATATAACACTGTGATCTTCATCATGACCAGATGTGCATTGCTCTTTCATAATGATTTGAACAGTCATTCATACTGTCATCCATCTACTGGATTATGAAACATTGACTTCAGAGTTAACACAATAGATTGTGATACTATGAGTAACCTACAGGGATCTTAATTTTGGCTGTCTTTTTTTTTTTTTTGCATTCATTACATGGCCCAGAATAGTATCTACATCAGATCGGTCTGTTTAGAACATACTGTATATAACAGGGGTGGCGAACTCCGGTCCTGGAGAGCCGCAGCCCTGCAGAGTTCAGCTCCAACCCTAATTAAAACTCACCTGCCTGTAGCTTCCTAGTAACCGTTCAGACCTTGATTAGCTTGTTCAGGTGTGTTTGATTAGGGTTGAAGCAAAACTCTGCAGGGCTGCGGCTCTCCAGGATCGACGTTCGCCACCCCTGGTATATAACATTAAACATTGTGTTGGTTCAAACTACATTGCCCCGAGGTTATTTTTCCTCATGCCACGTCTAATATGATACCTTGCATAGTAGTAATGATTTTAACATGACATGTAATCCAGTAACTTGCCAGTACCACTTTTCATATGCAAGCTGAAAATACACATAGAAACACATGCAATATCACCATACAATCTATATTAGAGCAATGTATGTGTGCATTCTTTTTTTTTTTTTTGGAGTTTATTATAAAATAAAAATTAAAATAAGCCTTCAGTTATAGTTTTAGAAATTGTAGAAAAATTGTAGAAAAGTCATACGTACCTGAGCCAAAAAATGTCTTTACATAGCTTTTACCTTTTGACATTCCTTCTTCTTCTGCCTCTGCATCTTCTCCAGCTTGGGACAGAACTGGTGTTTTTAACCTGTGTCAGAGGCAGATTAGCTGTATGCATTTAAATGGCCAGCTATGGCCTGTGCTAATCATAATATAACAAAGCAAACTTGGATATAAACTGAACAAATGAAAAAAGATTGGAAATGTCCAACTGAAGGATCACCGTTTTATTCTTGTGTGGCTTTGATAACATTGTTACGGCTTCACACGAACATTAAGATAAGTCTTGCCTCTTACCCAGAGCGCCTTCACTAACACAGATAGAGAAAGCTTGTTTCTCTCAGGAGAAGTCCATAGATCAGAGCCAATACATGAACATTAAGCATGTCAATATAGGGCATCCACAGCTGAGCCTAGTTAATTAAAAGAATTTGCGATACAATACAATACACATTACCTTGCATACCCTAGAAAAGCCAGTACATAAATATTGCAGATGCACTTTTGATTTAAGGAGGGAACAGTAAACCTAATGCACTTTCATGCGAGGAAAAAAAAAAAAAGAAGCTTTTTATTTCAAAACAGGGAAATCTGATTAGATCATTTCTAGCATTAATAGGCAAAGTAGTGTTTTATATATTACAGAAATCACATTCACAGACAGCTATCGCTCAAACATATTCGTGATTAAAAATACCATATTGTGCAGACATTCATAGCTCGTTACTTTTGTGAAACAGACTGGGAATGATTTGTTTAAATATGCAGTGCGTCAGGCGATGTCAAGTAATAGTATTTTTTATTTATTTTTTTATTTTTTTCATTTGCAAGGTCTGTCAGAGATCCTAGCATGAAGCGGTGCATTGTGGGTATATTTTTGTAGTGCCTGAACTTAGCCAATGAACTGTGGATGTAGGGATGAAATGTCACTCCTCGCAATGTCTCAAATTCTTAACTTGAAAATGTCACTCATGTAGTGGGCCTAATGAAAAATGGATGGGTCTGACCACCTCCTGCACATTAATAAGCCTCTCCAATATGTTCCCGCCGATTATTGCTTATCTCTACACTGGCACGCACCTATCGCCTGCTGTAGGTAAATGAGCCACTGCATCTACACAGCAGCCAATGGAAAGCAGATATGCTTGATCTGCATTCGTATAAAACAAAACTTTAAACAAATCTAAATTGACAGCCGTGTCCAATTTAATATTCACACAATAACTATGATGTCTCTGCGTGTGCCAGTCGTTTGACAAACAGCTCTAATGTTTGTAGGCGTTTAGATTTGAAATAAAAACATCTATTCTCACATGCTAAAAAAACCATAATGTACGCCAAAAAAGGTGTAATAATAAGAAATGATTAGTAACTATCACAATTAACACACTACATAAAATGTGAGAATTGTGAAGACTGAAATAGTATTTTCTTGTAAAAAAATGTTCTCTAATAATATTTGTTATTTACAACTTTGAAAAATTACTTATTTGTTTTCATTCATTTATTTATTTTATTTTTAACTGTGTATTTGCAAACTTTCTCCTTAACTTTCTAAACCCTCATGTGGGTTATTTTATTTATCATGATTTTTGTTTTTTTGTTCAAACAGGGCATAAAAACATTTTGTACTTGTTTTGATACCAACCAATAAATAAATAGATAGATAGATAGATAGATAGATAGATAGATAGATAGATAGATTGAAAGGATGGTCCACCAAATTAGGTAAAGGATAGATAGATAGATAGATAGATAGATAGATAGATAGATAGATTGAAAGGATGGTCCACCAAATTAGGTAAAGGATTTTCAGCAGCGCACAAGGGTTAATTGCCACAAACACAAGTGTATTTCAGTACTGTAAACATAATTATCAATAGCCACAGTAGTGCTATGACTCAAATTATTGCGTTCTGCATTGCGTTGAAATACACAGTTATTTTCAGACTATGGAGCTCTCTTATCTTGCACAGGGTCTTCGTTTTCACACAGACCATATCTGGCATCAAGGATTGTCTTTACTTTTGTTTGGCTTTGACCACAGGGTCTGATATCTCATTAATTGTTTCACCCTTTCAGATCATTTTAATAATGCAGTTGTTTCTTTTGTTCATGAACTAATTGTACCCATGGGTGAAAGTTAAGTATTAACATTGCATGAACAGTTGCTTTCATTTAATTTCACTCAGTATATACCTTGAAGGAGAGTCAATTAAGTCAAAGAAGTCTGCAGTTACTTATAAGCGAACCATTTCTATGAGCATTTTACTTGTTGCTAAAATGTCAAACTTATAAGGTGTTTCTCAGCAGTGTTGGGGAAGGTTACTTTTAAAAGTAATGCATTACAATATTGCGTTACTCCATAAAAAAGTAGCTAATTACGTTACTTAGTTACTTTTTATGGAAAGTAATGTGTTACGTTACTTTTGCGTTACTTTTTAAATCTGGACAGGGGAGAGCTGTCAATCAATAAATTGGAAAAAAGTAACTTGCGTTACTTATTTGAAAAAGTAACTCAGATATTCTCTTGTAAATTAAAAAGTAATGCATTACTTTACTAGTTACTTGAAAAAAGTAATCTAATTGCGTAACTCGCATTACTTACCCCAACACTGTTTCTCAGTCACAAAGCTAGTTTAATAATATGCGCACTGCACCGGGATTCAGCTATTTTTAATTCTGTCCCGTTTCCAAAATCAGTCCAGTGCACTTGCATGTTGCTAGAAGTTTCCAGAACACACTGCAAAAAATAAAAAAGAAGTAAATAAAATAAAAATAAATAAACAAAAAAAGAAAGACCAGTGTTATTGTTAACTCAAACTAATATTATTAAAAGTCATTTTCAGAAGTCAAATCTGAAGTAAAATTGAATTGAACTTTGGAAAACTAAAAAGAAAAAAAAGGGGGTTAAATTGAAATGTAAAAAATAATAATACTAAAAATGACAAAAGCATAACAACATTACTAAAACTAAAAATGAATAGTGAAATAAAAGCTAACATAAGATATTAATAATACTATAATAGTATAATAATAATAAAACACGGATAACGACAAAGTTGATGATTGTATGGGTGAGATTTTGTTTGGAGTCTTCCGTCTGTAAACTTTAGAAAAACAATTCTGCATTTTTATAGGTATTACATATGAATTAGCACTTGATTAATAATTGCTCCCCTTTATTTATGTTTATGCATGTTCTGACATTTTATACTAACTATTTTATATTTATATTGTAAGCAGTAAATATAATATTTATATTTTTTGCCTTGCCTTGCTTTTTTTTTGCCATTATGTTTGTACATTATCAGTTTAGCTTAATGCAAAAAAGTAGGACAAATGCATATTATATAATGGCACTGTACTTTTTAACAGCTGAAATGAAGATGGACGATGGGGTTATACAGTGATGTTGTTGATAAATACCACCTGCGTTTTAATGCACATCCTAGTAATCGGGTTGCTGGTAATTGAGTCCTCAGTGTCCCAGTGTTCAGTAGATTAAGACCCTTGCTAATATCCAGATTTGTGCTCATGAATGAGTCATAGGTAACTATGCATCGTGAGTGCATCGAGAGAGCTATAAACCATAGGAATTGTAATTAAGGTTGTAAGGCGTTAAATAATTGGGTGTTGACTACAGTATATTGCAAAATGGAGATATGGAGGTCTGGTGATAATGTGTTGCTGGTTTCTTAACTTTTGTTCAGCCTCACAGTGTGGATGTTAAGCACTGAACCTGCTGTTAGTTTATTCCATTATTCCTTCAGATTTTATAGGTGGCTTATGGAGATCTGGTCCTATATATCTCTGAATTTCAATTTCTGAAAGTGTTTCTCATAAGATAAGTGCAGTTTTTAAGAGCCCAGTTGATCTGCATGATGAGGAAATTAAAGGCTTAGATGAATCACTTCATCTCTGTTCACTCAGATCGTCTGTTTATCCTAGAAAATTCAAGGTATTGCTAATCAGTGGTTTAAACACCATTGCGTAGCTGTCAGCCTGAAAATGATTTAGTCAAGTCAAGTCAAGTCAAGTCTGCTTTATTGTCAATTCTTCCACATGTACAGCACATACACACAGAGAATTGAAATTGCGTTACTCTCAGACCCTTGGTGCATACAGATAACACTAACAGTAGAACATAAATACAGATATATACAGATTTTAATATAAAATACAACTATACAATTATACAAATAAGGTAAAATGTAAATCAATATATAAAGCAGCACAAGGCGCATGGCAGATAGAGTGCAAACCAGTGAAGTAAATTTAATACATTGCTTTATCTGCTATCACCTTGGCAGCAGAGAAATGTGTGTTTGCTCAGTCAGCCTACATTTGATTTATCTTCCATGGTGCCATATAATTTACAGACATGCTTCAGGATTCTTTCATTCATTCAAGCAGATATTATTTCTAAAAAGATGCTTTGAATTTCCAGTTCTCAAATAAATTAATTTACATTGTAATACAATCATTTTTCTTCTTCCTTTTATTTTTTATTTAGATACCAGAAGTTTGGTGAGGCATAAAGAAGGACTTCTTTGTGTCTGTGTGTGTGTGTGTGTGTGTGTACACTTGAGGACAATAAAGTATACTACTACTACTACTACGTGTGTGTGTGTGTGTGTGTGTGTGTATATACAGTGTAGATCAAAATTAGAGAATAATCTATTAATTCTTGATTTTTTTTTTTTCAGAAATATTAATTTAATGTTAATCTTCATCACTCAAAATTTGAAGGAATATTAGCTGTAGGTATACTACTGTTCTACTAACATGTTTTACAAAATAACCAGAGAATTTCACCAAAAAACATTAGTTTGTGGAAAACAGTGATCAAAAGGGAAGGAACTGCATGTTGCTGAATGAGGTTCTGATAAACATTTGCATTCACCATGTATCTGTATAAGAGGCCCAACTCCTGCTGCAGAAAACATCCCCCAAACCATGACACTTCCTCCTCCACCTCTCTTTACGACTTCTTTATGCACTTGGGGTTCAGTCTTTCCCCAGTTTGACGCCGAACAAAATGTTTCCCATCAGACTCAAATAAATTACCCTTGCTCTCATCACTAAAGTGAACTTTGGACCAGTTCTCCTCTCTCCACATAACATGCTCCTCAGCAAATGTGAGCCTAGTCTTTTGATTATCTCTGCTGATGAGAGGCTTGGTCACTGCAGAGTCCGCTTCAGTCCGACTTCTCTTAAACGTTCCGAGGCAGATCCTTACCCTGTTCAGCACTGAACTGGCGAGCAATTCCAGCTGCAGTGTTGAACCAGTTCCCCGTTGAGAGTCTCCACATTATCCTGTCTTCTCCTGCATTTGTCTTACGTGGACGACCAGCCTTTTTGGATAATTTTGGGATTATTTTAATTGTCAAGTGGCAATATTCTTAAGCCTTTTTGGATAATTTTGGAATTATTTGAATTGTCAAGTGGCAATATTCTTAGAAATCACAGATTTGGAACGACAAACTTATCTTGCAATGGCTGAAAGGGTCGTCCCTTTAGCCTTCATCTGGACAACCTGCTGTCGCAGGGTTTCAGTCACCTTAGAGCAGCCTGCCATCTTGCAATCTCAGTGAAAATTAGAGGAATGCTGCCGGTTAAATAGGGTGTCATATAATTAAGGAAATTAGCACCAGGTGCCAGATTAAAACCAATAATATCTGTATCTGTAAGTGTTCTCTAATTTTTGATCATAGTTCTTTTTCAAATATCTCTTTTAAGTTTTTTATACTGTGCTTCAGAATACAATGCATTTATGAAATATGCTTCAAAAACGTCTCAGGTTACTTATGTAACCATGGTTCCCTGAGTAGGGAACGAGACACTGCGTCCTCTAGGGAAGCAGTCAAGCACAGGGAATCAACCCCTCAGTTCATTCAGCAATGCTTAATAGCATTGAAAATATCTAATAGTTGCTTGCAATCAGTGTAGTCAAAACGTGAAACTGAAGGTTTTTCCACCCAGTAAAAGAGGATTACGTTCAACTGATGCATGAAAACCCTGCTTTCATGTTGAGTCCAAAAGAATCGTTTTCCTATTCAAGGTGCAAGGAGTGAGTGTAGACACAACTCTTGGCCTTGTTCCCATGTCCTTCTTTTTTGTATGACATACTTTTACTTAGAATTCTGCATGAAGGCAATTTCCCTCCTCATTGTTAAAAAATGTCTGTTAGTTAAATGTCTTGCAGTTTCTCTTTTACATAGACATTGCTTTTGATTCTGCATGCGGGAGTGCTGTGAGAGGAAGAGAGCTGTATTTTATTTGCTGGGCTAAGGCTTCTATTGAATGTGGAATCGGCAGGCAGCATCTTGACTGGGCCGAGGGGCGGGGGCCAAGTTTGAGAGAGGCAGACTCAAAGACTGTGAGAGGCTCTCTGAGCGAGAGCGGCTTTGATATTCCCTCATAGGTTGACAGTGACCTTCCTCTGCTCCTGATGAACCCGGGAACAGAGACATAACGCGGATGAATTGTTCGGCAAGCTGTCTTTTTGCCTTGTGTGCTGCTAACTGTAATGAAACAAGTACAGTCTGCATATGTGGCCAGAGGGATTAACTCCAGGAGATCTAATACACACACAGAGAAAAACACACAACAGTCTAGCAACTCAGTGTAAAGAAGAAAGGGCAAGCTGTGGACATTTTCTTTAAGATATATTTATAACACACGCAGTGCAGAGCATTGTTGAATAACCTGTAGTCTTGAGAAAATGTACAGGCAAACCTGGTGTAGTTATGAAACATTTTCCATAGCATGTTAGATTAGAGAACACATATTCACTGTTAACTAAGATTTGTCCCTCAATAAACTCTTTTTATGCTGCTTATTATTAGTTAGTAAGGTAGCTGTTAAGTTTAGTTATGGGGTAAAGTTAAGAATCTAGAATAGATCTAAAATGCAGAATAAGGCATTAATATGTGCTTTAAGTACTAATAAACAGCCAATATGCTAGTAACATGCATGCTAATAAGTAACTAGTTAATAGTGAGAATTGGTCCTTAAAATAATCATATCCTATGCTAATTTATATGTGTTATAAAGTTTTAAGGATCTACTTCATGTAAAATCATTAATGCATATACTGCATATGAAATATTGAAATGACAGGGTTTTCAGATAGAATATCTATCTATTTATCATCAGTTCGGCTCATATTGCAGTGTTGAAGGTATTATTAATGTGGAATTAGGAATTTTCATAAGAGTGCTCTACTAATTGGTAACAAACACTCAAACATCTTTATGCTACATTCAAGGCCAATGTATTACATTTATTTTGAAATGTATAGTTGTATGCTCTACATTGTGTGCCAAAAATGTAAAAAAAAAAAATAAACAAAATTATAAAGAGCAGTTTTAACATCACAAGAAAGGAACAAAGTTTGAAAGCAGCCGGACAGGGTAAAATGACTAAATTAGAGATAATAAATAGCAACAAAAGCACAAAATAAGAGGTAGAGTGTTCTGCAGGAACACACATACAGTCAAAAATATCATTGAGGTGCTTTCTTTTGCTCTCCATCCTACATACATTCGGTGAAGTTTTTTTTGGTTTGGTTTTTTTTACGTTTGATTTCAGTTCATAATGATAATGTAATGTTGAATCCATTTTGGATATGAATATAGTGGGGGAAAAAAATCTTGCCACAAATGGGTGGATGTTTAGAGACAAGAGGACGAACTTGGTTCGAGGATTATGATGAGGTCTTTCTGATACTGGTCAGTTACAAAAAAAAACATCTTGTAAAAGCTTCAGAACTAGAGTGGTCTCATAATAGGATCGTAGAATGGTGAATTTATAGACTGATCAAATGGTAATGATTTAACATGGTGCAATATCATTGTAACATTATTGGAATTGGCCGATAAAGGCTTAAAATATAAAAATGGGCATCGGCCCGATATGAAAAATTATGCCGATATGCCTTGCCGATAAAATGAATAACTCACATGTGCTCAGGGTGTGCTAGCGATAAGATCAAGTAAGCAGTGTGGTCATTCTTCAAGCAAAGTCTTGCCTGTATGTTGATTAGATTCACTGTTTTGGATCTTAAAAATGGGCATCGGCCCAATATGAAAAATTATGCCGATATGCCTTGCCGATAAAATGAATAACTCACATGTGCTCAGGGTGTGCTAGCGATAAGATCAAGTAAGCAGTGTGGTCATTCTTCAAGCAAAGTCTTGCCTGTATGTTGATTAGATTCACTGTTTTGGATCGCTTCATTTAATTTGAGAATGCACAAACAGAATGATGAGTCCAGTGTGCGATAGAGTTAACTGTCACCTGTGTGTGCAGCCGCAAAAGCCTCCCCCGAGTCCTTATGCCCGTCCATTAAGACCTTTTATTTATTAGGGGGCGCTGAATGCCTACTTGTAATAAAATTAAAGTAAAATACTCAAATAACATTAAGAAAGTTGTGTTTCTGAATAAATAAAGCATTGACTGATGTCATAAAATCACAAGTCTGTTTTGTTTTTTATAGGTCAGAAGCTATAGCTTACATGAATAAAGATCACAAACACGACACCTGTAAATTAAATAATTTTATATATACAGATTTATTGTGTAGTATATATTTTTTAATCGATTATGAAAACATAAATACAAGGAATATGACTAGCAGGTCAGTCCAAGAAAAGCACCGACTCTGCTCCATGAACTCTTCAAATTCCTTTTCATAAAGCAAACGTTAGATTTTACCTCTTGAAATGTTTCAGAGGTGAAGGTTGATGGATTGAAGAGTGTACTGCTATGATAAGATCAGCCAGTGGAAAGCCAATTTAATGGCAATATCCAACACCAGGATCCTTTGAAGGTAAGTAATGTTACAAATAAACTCAGGTGGCAGACCATCACTGTCAAGATTCACCTCCAGGGTATTTTACGCGCATCTCCTCCGAAACCGACTACAAGGAGGGGAATATTTATTTATTTATTTACCCATCCATCCATACATCCACTATATATATTTCTGTACACCTCCACCTCCACTGTGGACCATGAGCCCTCCATTGCAGTTTAGTCAACCAAAATGTCTCCAGGCTCAGCAATTTGACCTTTCTTTCAGCAATATGCCCTCTCATAGTGGAGATAGTACAGTACGTTGCCAGCTGAGCACAACCATCACGCTTTTTCTCACCTAGATCTAATAAGCCCCAGTGTTTAATTGCGAATCGATTAATACATTGTTAATGAGCAGAGATCCATGAGGTGAGCTTGGATGGAGTGGTGTCATAAAGATAATAACTGAGTGTGTGGACACTGAATGAAAATCATTCTGAGGCAAAAGAGAAGGAGGTAAGATTTTCTCTTGTTCTTCCACCAAACTGACATGGGGGAAAATTACATCTTTGGTGCTCTTCGGTCCTTCCAGAGTGAATCTATTCAAAGGAGCAGAGTGTATCTGGCTTTGTTACAACTAATTAAGACTTAAGAAGGAAAAGAGGCCGTCCTCTTCGATTCAGTGCTGGTCTCTGTGTGAGTGAGATTGCATTTGACTCGTTCTCTGAAGGGACACCAAACTAATACTGGAAATAAAACAACATGGCTTTGATTGGCTGCTTTTAGTATTTTTCGATTTCCGGGTTTACACTGCATGAACTTAAATTAAATTCAAATTAATTAATGCCCTATAGAGTCATGTTACAGACCTGCTCGAGCTGTTCTGTACTGTATGTCCTAATGGCTGGTTACATTGTCATGTTTGCCGTTTGAAAACTTCAGGCATTGGAGCAGCAGAGGCGCATTCAATTTCAAGTTATTCGAGGTGATCGAGGTTAATTTGTTCTTATTCACCACACAGCTAGATGAAGGGAATTCATGGGAGATCTTTTGATATAAATGAACACTGACATTTATCACCTGTACCTCAATTCCCAGCGTCCCTTCCCGCAGGATGTATTGAATGTTTTGTGGAGTGTGGTAAAAGGGCTCTGGAACACTAGTTTTACTCCCTGTCTGACCTCGAGGCTATTGTGGGTTCTAGCCCAGCTTGAGTCATGAGTCAGACCAGAAAACAATGGTTTGGTTTCATCCGGAATGCCTTTTGGGATGAACTCTGCTTTGGTAGCTTAAAGATTTGTTGTTGTTTTTTTTCTTTGCCGGCCTAAGGATGATTTATTCAGCCTTTGAACTTCAGCTAAATAACTTATTTTTTTTCTCCTGGAAGCATAAATCATGTAAGTCCCCCCCCCATTTCTTTGACGGAAATTGTGTAAAGGAGGTCAGTTTCTCATATTTTCCCTGTCGCTTTTAATAGGCTATTAATGAAGATACATGCTGGATCCTGTGGTTAATAAGACAAGTGTCAGGTTCTCCTTTCCTGCAGAAGACAAGTGGAGAGGAGGGCAGAGGGGTGTCAAGGCAGAATTACTCCTCATTACCAAACCGGACGAGCCAGTAAATCACGGCTCTCCACGCCAGCAACTTTCTCCATCATCACTCAAAATCGCTCCGTTAGAAGCCGCTCGTGCCTGCTGACCTATAAAACCGCAGTGCCTCATCCTCACGGATCATGTTTGTGCAGTAAGCATGTGTGGCGAAAACACAGCTTAGATGCTGCAATCAATTCCATAGTAATCAGCAGCGGCCCACCGTTAAAGATGTCGTACTGGAGAGGCAAGTTTCTGTGAGAACATTCGTAAGGGAAACCTTACACCCCGTTTGGACATAAAGGGATCTTATAACTGAAGGTTGTTGGTTGTTAGTCGTTTGTACTGCTGAAAGTTATTGGTGGGCTGCACCAGTGGGCATAGCTTTTGTAGTCTGGTCACGAATAAGATGTACTGGCAATAATACTTTATTCTACTTTAACAAGGAATCTGTTTTTTGGCAACAGGAGTTGTACTGTGTATAAATGGCAGCAGTGCATAATTCACGAAAACAAGATGATTAGCAATTCAGTTTTGTAGTTGTTTGTAGTTTTGCAGAGTAGTTGTTAATGATAAAATGTATCTGAGCTGAAGTGAAGATAGCATCTTTTTCTTCAAATTATTTTGTTTTTTTTTTCTGGAAAAAAATAAGTAACCTCAGAAGTTAAATTACAAATCAGACAGATCACAAATTAGATGTCTTGCCAGTAAAAATAAGTCTGAATACTGTCAATTTCTGGCAATTTTTCTATTTATATTACCATGTACTATTACATGTATTATATTATATTATATTATATTATATTATATTATATATTCTAAAGATATATATACACTTCTAACTGTCAGGATCATGGACCTGTTTTGTTATGTTTTGCCCCTGTTTCTGTTCCTGTGTTCCCTTATTTGGTCATGTTCCTGTCCTCGTTTAGTTAATTAGTCATTCTGTGCACCTGTGTTTGGTAATTGTCCTGTGTTTATAAGTTCTTGTCTGTGCATATCTCTTCCCACCATCTCCCCGCTGTGTGGAGCAAAAGCCTGAACCCACCGATAACGGAGAGCCAATTCCCGCCGCGATCAGCGAGCCAGTGCAAAGCCGAGCGACTGAGCAAAGGATCGCGCCGGACATAGAGCTGTATCCGTCAGACCAGGTGCGAGAGCCGGCGATAATGCCCGTCATGAGGGAGAAAGCCGCGGACGGTGTGAGCCGACGGAGGAGCTCCACCCCCTGCTTTTCAACCCCAACTTTTTAACACAACTTTCATCTTTAACTTTCTCAGCCTTGTTGCATCACTGGACACCCACATCGCATCAGCAATGTCGCCAGAAATCGTTTGCTTTTTGAAAACGGTTGCAGTTCCGTTGTGCACCTTTAGGTCGAATCTTTCAATGTTAGCGAGGCAGTCGGTCTGATGTGTCCTGGCCTAACCTTGGCTAATCAGGGTATGTCTCAGCACTGCGTTTACAAATAGCATGTTGCAGCACCTTGACATTCGTCATGCTCCCTGGTGAAAAATGACGTCTCACTCCATTACGTTTGTGCTGCGCAGTCTGCTCATCCCATTAGACACCGCTCCATGTCGTGCCGTGTTACTGCAAGCTCCATTGGCCTTTATTTCACCATCAGCCAGATGAAACGGTTGATATTAACAATCTGTTTCTTGATGTATGCCTCTCTCTGATATCATCCAGCATAGCTGCAGCACCCATTAGTATCTGTGTTACGTTTCAGATGGTATTTAATGAAGAGGAGCCCCTCGACAGGTAATTTCACTCTTCACTTTCATTTGATATTTACAAGTATGGATGAATGTTACCCCGCTAGCTTAGCGTCCTCATTTGCCAACATGTTGACAATTACACTTCGATCCACCTGAATGACCTTATGAACTGAAGGAAGGGATAAAAACGCAACCAAGCTCGCCTCCTGTGGGATGTGTGGTGTCCAAGCCATCTGCTTCTTCGCTGGCAAACGAGAGTGAGGGCTGGCTCACCTAGACTGGGCTAATATGACACAGTGAGTCTAAACCCCCTCCTCTGTTGCTCCTCCTTCACTAACTCTTCTCGCAGTAAAGTAGAGAAGAAAGAAACTATATTCTGACAGGACTAGTTTTCTCTGAGGGGTTTGGTGCGTCTGTGCTTCACCTACGTACTTTGTGATTTTAATCTCATACAAATCGAACATGTCTTGTACAACTGGCAATATTTTAAAAAATAATAATAATTTGCGGTATAGTTGGAATTGTAGTAATATTTTATTTATTTTTATTAATAACTTATAAAAAAAACTGCACACTACTGCACATAGTTTTCAAAAATATAAAATATTTAATATAACGTTTCTGTCATCCAACTTTTTTTTTTTTTTAAACAAGAAAAACATAAGAAAAACTCTATTTACAATATTTAATGCAATGTTTTGGCCATACAATATTCGTCAGGCATTTTAAAAAAGGCCTAGTGAAGGTTAGATTACCAAAACATTGTATAAAAAAGTGTTTTTGCAAGCTATGGTAGTGTGCAGAATTTGTATTTCTCTCTTTTTAAAAAAAATAGTAGTAGTAGTATTAAAAACACATTTAGTATTAAAAATATATTTAATGTTGTTTTGAAAATGTACACTTTTTGGATTTTTTGTTTTCTTCTCGATAATGATATTAGTTGACATATGCCAGTATTTGTTTGTTTTGTTTATTTGTTTTATTTTTTTCAGGTGTGGTTGAGGTAAGGTATTTGTTTGTATGGTAATTTCTATTGTTATGATTTTTATTATTATTGTATATTATTTTACTGTAACACTTTACAATAAGTTTTTATTGTTTACATAGTCAACTACATTAGTTAATGTAGTAACTAACAATGAACAGTTCTTCTATAGCATTTATTAGTCGTAATGTTTATTATCTACATTAATTTTACATTATTAATTTTTGAATGAATGAATGCATGATTTTTTTTTAATCCAAAGTTTTATTAACTAACAATAACAACGGTTAAAAAAATCTGTAAAAAATATATTGCTCATTGTTAATTCACATTAACTAATGCATTAACAAATGTTATTACACGGCTCTGTGGAATACTTGATACTGATTGGTCAGCCCCCACATTCTGAGGTATGTTATTCCTCTAACATACCTCAGCTGATAAAAGTTGATAACACAGGCTCATCCGGGTAACTGAAGTCAGCACTATACTCTCGCTAGGAAGTTTTTCTTTCTAGAAGCTTTGCGTTCGGTTAGCTAATAAAATATTAAAACTCAATTCAATATTATGTGTACAATTATTTAATTATGTCATCCTGGTATCGCTGACTCACTCTCTCGTTTCACACAAACGCAGCTGCTGCCATTTTGCAATGATTGTTTTGGAATGATTATAAGATAACTAACAAACTGATCGTATTTTAAAACATTTTCATCTTAAATCAATGTTTTATCACCTTAATTATTTTAGTTATTTATTTTCAAGTATTTATTTATGTGGTGAAGTTTTGTTTAGTAAGTGGTTTGACTGCACAGTATCCCTTAAATGCTGTCTTCACGGAACTGCTGTCTTCACGGAAGCTTTGCGTTCAAATATTTCAACTCAAATCAATATTTTGTGTCTAATTATTTACTGATGTGGCAAGTAGCCATGAAATAAGCAGGATAATGTACATCCAGCTGGTTGTTATCGCAGAATAACCCCCTTCAGGGTGATACAAGACCCCTCCACGATCACCCTGTCGGGGGTTATTCTGCGATAACAACCGGCTGGATGTACAGTATCCCTTAACAAATGAGACCTTATTGTAAAGTGTTACCATTTTATTCAATAATTAACAGCCGGTGATATAGCAACATCAGGTATGATCCTCACCTTAATTAATTCCTCCTCTTGATTATAATGATATGATTATACAATATTCACATATGCGCACAACCTTCCATAACGCCCACATCCAGACACAAACTCCCACTTTAAGAGTAACTAGAGATCCCGATCCCATCTGAATTAGCGCACAAAATCACAGACATTCTTCATTAATTCAATGCAACTCAAAAAATCATTTAGAAAACGAATCCCATCCGATTAGCTCTAAAGATTGTTGACCCAACATTCAGTGAAAACGCTCTCTGCTGCGTAGTTCAGCAAGCACAAATAAATTACGCCTGATGTGCCTCTTTTCTCAGCTTCTGCCTCCTAGGCCAACATGAGCCGAATAGAAGAACAAATAATCAGCTGCACTCCAGGAAATCCTGCCAGAGAGATACAGTATTTTTGGCTTTTGACAGTTGCTAAAAAGTCCTGCAGATAATGACATTACCTCGCTCGGTTTTCGCTGCACCATCACAGCGAACACATCTCCGTGCACAGGGCAGAGGCCGCATAGAGCGTGTGGGAAAGACACTGAGGCAATTAAACAAGTAAATGCAAGTCGGCCACATGCAGCACCATGCCAGAGGCCCTCCCTTTCCCTCCATGGTCAGATGAGAGAGATCTATGAAGCTCGGATAGGTCACATGGATCAGGCTGGATTTGCAGCCTTAGTCCCGAGGCTCTCTCTATGGGTTCTTGCGTGGGTATCCTCAGGAGTCAAGGCTACCGCTGTAGCTAGCCTTTCGTCTTTCACTCCCTCCCTCACAACTTCTCATGGACTAAAGGCTTTATCAGCGTGTGCAGGAGAAACTAGAACACTCATCTGAAGCACCACTCGACATATATGTGCAGCTTCTACAAAAGTAGCCGGCTTTTTGAGAAATTCTCAACAGGAGTTCGGCGAGCACAAACATGTGGTTATGAGGAAACTTTAGTTTAGGAGTTACAGGCAGAATTCAACTCACTGGAGTATGACCTCTGCTGACAGCCGAGCTGCTATTGTATTCTTATCTGGGTCTCATTGGCCAGCGCATCTTTGAGCTTCCAGCACAGATAATAAAACATCTCCCAATACCTGCTTTTTCAATTCCATTCCACACCAGCGAATGCTATTGATTAGGAGTTCATCACCCTGATGTATTGATTGTATGTTTTTTAAAAGTTGCCTTGAATAGATGTGCTGGCGTTCCTTGTTTTAGCGAGTCTTTTAACTATGTCTTATGCAAAAGTAACATAGATTGACGTGAATCCGAGACGGAGAGCAAATGCGAGGGTGGAGTATGATGCACGTTTACAAGCGTGATTATATTTAATTGAGTAATGTTTTAAGTACATACTAATTTGTCAATTTATGTAACAATTTAGTTTATTTGTGAGTTTATTAAATGCCAAATAGTGCTCCAAATAGTGCAAAATGCTCTGTATTTGCTGGTAACCCTTTACCGTAAGATATATATATATATATATATATATATATAATATATAGATAGATATATAGATACACACACACACGCACACAAACATACTTTTACAACAAGAGTAAGAAATGAATTAGGACACATTTAATTTATCAAAAGTGACATTTGTTTTGTCAAAAAAAAGTTTATATTTTAAATAAATGCCTTTCTTTCCATTACGGCTTCCACAAAAATATTAAGCGACACAACAGTTTTCAACATTAATAATAAGAAATGTTTCTTGAGCAGCAAATCATCATATTGGAATGATTTCTGAAGGATCATGTGACACTGAAAACTGGAGTAATGATGCTGAAAATTCAGCTTTGATCACAGGAATAAATTACATTTAAAAATGTAAAGAAAATAAGAATAATTTCGCAATTTTACTGCTTTTTATGTGGTTTTGATCAAATAAATGTAACCTTGGTGAACAATATATATATATTTTTAACAGTAGTGTACATGAATACACTTAGGATTTTGAGTTGTATATATTAACATTATGTGCACTGTAAGTATGTGTACTGTATTATGAACAAATGTGAATTAAAAATGAACAGCAGTATATAGAATATTTATATTTGTAATACCTAACTTAATAAATGCTGTAGAAAATCTTACACGATCTTACATAATCTTGCCAGAACACGTGCTTAGATCCAGACCTGCCACATGTGAGGAATTATGAGCGGACCATTTTTTACTGGTCATCCTTTTAATTGATTAATTCATCCTCTTCCTCAAGATAAAAAGTCATTTTTTTGTGGGTGAATCTGACATGTATGACATTGTGAAGTGTTTGCCTTTTGCGTTTAGTGCAGCATGGTGTTGTTGATCCTGGAGCTGTAGTGTAGTACAGGGCAGGTATATTTCACACTTGAATCTCTGTGAATGGAGCAGGCAATGTAAGCCCACTTTGCACATACTTCACAACAAATGTATTTGCTCCCAGTTATGGAAAACAATTTTATTGCACTACAGGTATTCTGCATTTTCCTCCCTCTGAAACAGCATTTTTGATGGCCTTTATGACAAAAGTGGGGCCCTTTCAACAATATGGCTTTATTCCCCTCTTAGTTCATTGGTAACACTTTACAAAAAGGTCCCATTAGTTAAGTAACAATAAGCAATACATTTGTTACAGTATTTATTCATAACTGTTCATTGTTAGCTCATGTTAATTAAATATTAACAGTTGCAACTTTAAATTTTAATATTGTAATAGTAAATGCTGAAATTAACTAAGATTAATAAATGCTTCAGTAGTCTTTTTCATTGTTAGTTTGTTAACTAATGTAGTTAACTAATGTTAGCAAGTGGAGCCTTATTGTAAAGTGTTACCGTAAAACCATACATTTTTTTGTCTCAAAATGCATGTGTGGTTTCAGGTATCTTGCAATGACCTCGTGGATCAGGACTGTTTTGCAGAGCATATAGATGAACAAAGTCTTTAGGAAAGTGCTGTGATGGTTAGCTGTGTGTGGTTTTGAGTTGTGAAAGTAAATCAAAAGGGCTTTTTCTACCCCAGAGGCCTTTAGCCTCAGCATAACCTGCTGCTTTGTTATTCACGTTACACAACATCTACAGAGCTTTTGTCTGTTACAGTATTTGTAGCATCTGCCAGTGAGCAGTGCCCTTGAGGCTGTACCCAGAAATCTCTATGGTGGTATATTTGAACATGATCCTTTTCTTATTTCAACCCCTATGCTACACTATTTACAACCATACCTTGTGCATGTTGTGTTAAAAATATGTATCATCCTACAACGCGATCCAATTTCAATCTAAACCCCACTCCACTGTACTGCCAACAACACTCAATTTCACTTGAAAGATCTGCGTTACCTCATTTCAATGCAGTAAGTAGATTTTATCCTATTCTCCTTCTCATGTACAGTGAAAGTCAGTGCTGAGGTGCTTCAGAGGTGTGCTAATGCAGGCAAACTGTGCGGAGGACCAATATAAAATAAAATAGCCATCCACTTTTCTGCTTTGTATTGAAAAATATAAACTCTCTCCAAGACTTCATTTGTTCTCCCAGCCATTAATCCATCGCCAGGCATCTTCCATCCTAGGGCTTAGTGACCTCTTTTCTCTCTTTCCTGGTTGGAGATTGGGAACGCAACAGGGGTCTGAGGATCTCCCGGAATACCAAATGGCCTCACTGGAGGGGGTGGAGCACCCCAGAAATCTCTATGGTGGTATATTTGAACATGCCAGTCAAACCTGGACTGTGGTGCATCGAATATGCACATAGAAAAAGCTCTTCGTTAAACTGAATAGAATTTGCATTTCTGTTTATTGTTGCTTAATACTTATTGTAGTAGTTGTATCCATTCAGAGTTACCGTTCATATTGTTTTAGGCAAACTAGGGCATGTGTTGCTTGTTAAATTAGTAAGTACAAACTCTTTTGCTGGCTGTTAAAAGAATAAATACGCCAGGCATCTTCCATCCTAGGGCTTAGTGACCTCTTTTCTCTCTTTCCTGGTTGGAGATTGGGAACGCAACAGGGGTCTGAGGATCTCCCGGAATACCAAATGGCCTCACTGGAGGGGGTGGAGCACAGGATCTTGATTATAGATTTTGTTAGAGACGTTTGAGAATGTGTATGTGCATGTGGATGGTTAATGCTTGGTTTTGTTTATAGGAGCTTGTGCCTGTGGATGTGTCTAGCAAATAAACTGATCAGTCAACCAACCAACTAGCTGAATCTATCTATCTGTCTATCTATCTGTCTATCTATCTATCTATCTATCTGTCTATCTGTCTGTCTGTCCGTCTCT
>NW_015554127.1:224738-230376 GCF_001515605.1 Sinocyclocheilus anshuiensis
CCGTCTCTCTCTCTCTCTCTCTCTCTCTAACATTATATCGTTCGTTCTATCATTATATCGTTCTATCGCTCTATCTATTGCTCTGTCTACCATTTTATCATTCTTTCTGACATTCTATCAACTTATCATTCTGTTACAGTGTTTTATTACTGATATATCTTTTTTGATGTTGATTTTGATGACACTGGTTAGTATTCATTTTAATATATTTGAAACAATATTGATGTTTTATACATGTCTTTTATCTTATTTTTATTTATTTATTATGCATTATTATTTATTTTTACAGTATTTATAATGCAGTGGCCTACAGCAAATAGCTAATTTCATATATCAAACAGAGGGGTCACGATACAATCCAACCAATGAGAAACACGACACATGACTAAAACAACCAATCATAACATGACACATTGACTAATGAATCACATGGCAAGATACATGAGGGCAAGGGAATCACATGACAAACAAGAGAATAAAAAAATAAAAGACAAGATTACATCAAACAATTTGATTTCTTAAATTGGTAATAATTTATTTTAAGGACCAATTGTCACTATTAACTAGTTTATTATCATGCATATTACTAGCATATTGGCTGTTTATAAGTACTTATAAAGCACATGTTAATGCCTTATTCTGCATGACCATATTTTAGATCCCTTGATCCTAAACTTCAAAACCTACCTTACTAACTATTAATAAGCAGCAAATTAGGAGTTTGAGGCAAAAGTTGTAGGTAATAGTTAGCCAATAGTGAGAATTGGTCCCTGAACTAAAGTGTGAGTATTAAAATAAATATATTACCAATAATATTTTTTTTATAATAAAAATTGTTTTGTGTTATTTTCATAAATTATAAATGGTTTTATTTCTCCTACTTGATCCTATTTGTAACACAGCTATCATTCAATCAAAACGTGCAATTATGCTTTAATTGAAACTATAAATGTTTCCTTTGACACAAACTTTTTTTTCACCAAACATTCAGTAACATGTAATGTGAATATTTGTCATAACAGAATTGTTTCCTTTTTATTTAGTAATTGCAATAGTTAATTAATTAACAAATAATGCATGTATCTAATGTACAGTCATTTATTTGCAGTCTTAGTTTTCTTGAATATTCTTATAGTGTGTTTGAATTTACAGTTGACTCTTTTAGATTAGGGAAAACTACAGTCATAGCTTCCCTCATAATTAATTTTCCTTAACAAATTAAGCAGTTTTACAATGTAAGACCAAATAAATCTCTCTAATACCTTGCATGTCATATCTCACATGCCCACTAATGCAAACCGATAAGGAGCATGTAGAATATCCAGGTAATATGCAGAATATCCTCAGTGCATCTGAGGTCTCTCGTTTGACTATCCCCTCATTGCACACACAGGCATCCGTACAGTACTGGGGTTATTGTGAATTGGCTGTAATGCAGTGGTCCAGGCTGATAAAACTATGCTAGCCTTGCACGGGCACAAGGGCAGTGGTCAAGCTAGGGGACAGCACTAAAGGATCAATGGCGATCAGTGTAGCTTCCCCGTCGGTCACTGAGCAATGGTTTTCCTTTGGTCACTCACTCACTGCGGCAAGCTGCCAGCTCTCTCCTTCAGAACAGCAACAGTGCCCCCTGTTGCCAGAACACGCGCTCAGATCCAGACCTGCCACATGTGAGGAATTATGAGCGGACCATTTTTTACTGGTCATCCTTTTTATTGATTAATTCATCCTCTTCCTCAAGATAAAAAGTCATTTTTTGTGGGTGAAGTTTGACTTACCTTTGCGTGCCATCTGAAGACTATCTGGGTGACATAAGGGACTGAATCACTGCCACTTCTAGCTCGTTACTCACACACTGAGCTTTCACGAGTACAGCACATTCACTAGGAGATAGTGCTTCTGGGAGAGATGTGCAGTATGGCTGTCCTGGGAGGCGGGTAATTATCTGTTATGATCACCAGAAACGACAGCTGTCCACGGGACAGCCTCTGTTATTTCGAGCACGGAGTGATGATTAAAGTGGGTAGAAGTCTGCTTCACATGTGTCTTTGGAAAAGAAATGATTTGCTGACCAGGGAATTGGAGTGACAGATGGATGGATCTTAAGGAGTGCATCACTTGTCAGTTTTCCAATCATGATTGGCCCCAGCATCTGGATTGGAGATGTCATTTTGGCCCTTCCGTTCTCCAGTAGATAATGTAATGAGGAAATGCAAATGAGTTTACACTGGGTCACTGTATACATAGACGATTGCACTTATATTTCATATTACATTACATTATATTTGGCACTAAATATTTATGCATTTGGCAGACACTTTTATCTAAAGCAACGTTGCTGGCACCATGCTCTACTTTTTAAACAATATATATGATAAAATGTATTTGAATGCATTGGCAAGGTCATAAAATAAAATTAAATAAAACCCAAGAATAAGAAGTTTGGGAAAATGGATATAAATTTAACAAACAGTTACAAAGAAATGGCAAGTAGCACATTGAATTCAATGTGAAATTGTGAAATAGAAAAACTGAAATGGTATTTTCTTGTAAAACATATTCCAAAGGATACAACATTCCCAATTTGTGTTATTTAAACAGTACAGCATGATGCTTCAAATGGCAAGGTCATTGTGCAAAGCAATACAATACAATACAATATAATATAATATGTACATTTAAGTATTGAGTTATAAGCATTTAAGTACTGAGTTATATTAATTATCATGTAATGTATCATGTATCATGTAAAATATCATGTATAATCTACTGTCATAACTATGGTACATATTGGTATATAGTATATGTAATGTGTAACAAGCACACTGTAAAATAAAGTGTTACCTAACGTAATATAGATATAGGCCCTATTCCAACAAATAATTATTGGAACTGAGTTTATAATGTTATGTTACATTATGTTTGCAACTGGACATTTATGCATTCAGCATGTTATATAAACAGTACTGCATGGTGCTGGCAATGGCAAGGTCACATGTAATATAATAAATATGATATCATAGTAATCACTAGGGAAATTTTCCTTGGAAATGGCTGATTATGATAGCAACAGATAATTTAATGGATGCATTAATCTAAATTATTCGCAGCATGCAGTGACATTTTGCGCTACTTAATTAATTGAAGTTCAGAGAATGTGTGACCATAATAACATGCGGAACTACAATGCATCAAAGAGCCCTTTTCCACCCGTTTCCCCCATCTGAGTGTGATAAGCGAAAAGCCAAGCATGTATACGGCATAGCCATTGCGTTTGTGTCCCCTTTTTTCGTCCCTAGACAATTGCTAATTATTGTTACCATTCGAAAATTCATTGTGTGGCATTTTTAATTAGACTACAAAATGTCAGCATCTCTCTCAAAAAAAGATTAATGGGATTTGGATAATTTTGTGACCCTAGTTCCCTGGAAGCTGTCCTAATTACAACAGCAGTTCATAATGTTTGATTGTAGAGTAGGTTCGGTCTTTGACTGATGCCTTGGCACGCCATTTCGCTGCTCTCTGTGGGCAAGAGCTTCTAAACGGCAGTTGTGATGCGTAAAGACACAAATAAGCAAAATACATCACACGAGGGGAGGGGGCGCTACTAATATAACCTCCTAATAGAACAAAATACAGTAGGAGCAAAGCGTCCTGGCTGGTGCTCTCGCTTGCTGATACAAGCAAAACGGAGAGGAAATCTGATGGAGGGTGATGAGTTTATCTTGTATTTGTGGCAACCACAAGAGGCAGCAAGCATATTTTTTTAATAAATTTTTCTCATGCAAGTATTTGTATGATAATACAACACTGTTGACACACGCACAAAATGCAACTGTGAGGCGAAACGCTAATACCGCAGTGACTGGCATTTAAAGCTATGCCGCCGTGTTTGCGTCTGTCGATAAATCCCGTATGTAGTCAGGATAGCGGTCTCATGCTTCACCGTAATAGGAGCCGCTGGGTAGGCAGCGCAGCTTCGGAGGGCTGCTAGCAGAGTGAGTGGTGTGTCTGGGGCTCTGCTGAGGGCTGTGGAGGTTTACAGCTGGCCCTGGCCATAATCAGGCCTGCTGATGGAGGTGATGAACAGCTTCCTTTAATAGGTTTTATGAGTTCACCGCCGGCCTGCATCTGCTGCTGCCATTTATCTCTCTGTCCCTAGAGACCGCAAACGCTTCTAAATTAATAAGCAGTCAGGGAGCTGACCAGCAGACGGGCGGACAAAGCCCACGTATCCCTGTGTGTGTGCAAATCCCTTCTTGTGCACACACATGCACTCCGGACTCCCCTTGTGACAACCCTGATACCGCAGTTGGCCCTCTGCCTGTGGCGATGGCAATTTGAGCCTGGCCCTCCCAACCGAACAACGGCGGCGTGCGTGTGTGCGAAACTCCCATACAAATGCAGAGCCTGCAAAAAGCACTCAAAATGCATTAAAGCGCTCTTTCCCCAGTCAAATTAGTTTCATTTGCACCAGCTGAAAGTTCTGTGCATGAGATGTGCTCAAAGCAATCATATCTCGCAGTTACTGTAGCTCAAATCTATAAATGATGGCGTCTCGGGAGCTTCTGTGAGGAGAGGAGTTTGTGCAATATAGAAAACAGGTCACAATGATGAAGTTCTGAAATATTTATTTTTTTTCATTGTGTATTTGTTTACTTCTTTCAGGGAAACTTTGAGAAGTACCATCGCTGACACCTACCATATACCTGCACGGCAATCGATACACTGGTGGCATCTGCACTCTCTCTCTTCTCTCCATGAGTTTTCATATATCGCCAGTGGTGGAAAGAGTACTGAAAAAAATATACTCAAGTAAAAGTACCATTACCTTCCAAAAAATGTAGTGTGAGTAGAGTAAAAGTACTTGTCCAGAAAACTACTTGAGTAAGAGTAAAAGAGTAGCCTATTTAAAAGTAGTGAGTACTGAGCTGTGGATTCTACCCCCTCATAATAAACGCTGTACACCGCAATTTATACATTTTAAAAACGTTGTACATTCTGTAATTCACATTATCTTAATTTTCATAAAGAATGAAGAGTATCTATCATCCAGCAGTTTTAATTTTGACTGCCAACTCTTTAAAATACATCAAAACAGCACGGAAACAGTATTCAGTTGAAGAAAAGATGAAAGTTATTGAAAGGGGGAGGTTGTGTTTGCGGAACGATGTATGTTATAATACATCGTGTACACTCACTAAACAAAGAGCCTGGTTGATACGCTTTTATTGCATAACTATATACAAAAACAGCAAAATACAAATGCACTAAATAAAATAATTTAATAAATGCATATTTACAATTTAAGCACTTAACTAAAATAAGTATTACCGGTAATAAAATAAATAACTAGAAAAGGCTGACTATATTCAGCTTGCTTCCATTTAGTGAGAAAAGCCTACTCTTCACCTGAATTAGAAAAAAAAGCTCCTCTGGTCTTCAGTGATGTGAGGACAACGTTTGAATGTACACGCAATATCTGAGTGAGAGCAGAGCCAATTCATAAAAGAACAATATTTAAAAGCACAAATATTCAGGAAATCCGCTTGGGACTGCAGAGATTTGTCCTCGCGCACATGGATCGCGTAACATTATGCGCTCTCGACATTGTCATTAAGATCACACTATAGAAACC
>NW_015554127.1:230949-231588 GCF_001515605.1 Sinocyclocheilus anshuiensis
AAATGTACTCAAGTAAAAGTAAAAGTACACAATTTTTAAACTACTCAAAAAAGTACAATTACTGATAAAAACTACTTAATTACTGTAACGTGAGTATTTGTAATTCGTTACTTCACACCCCTGTATATCGCAGTGTGTATTTTAATTAATTATATGGTGTGTTGTAGTGTTGTCACGGTACCAAAATGTCAGTATCCGGTACCAATACCAGTGAAAATCCACAGTTCTCTGTACCAATTTCGGTACCAAAGCAAAACACAAAAACATGCTAATTAAAAAACACATTATTTTTATTAATAAAGTCACACAAAAATAAAATGTACAAAAATCAATGCCATTCTTTATACTTAATTAAAATTGTTTCAAGTTTTTCCGCAAGTAATAAAAGTATGAAAAAAAGTAAACCAGTTTCACCCAAAAGTTTCATATTTCTGCTGCCACTGAAAAACAACTGTAAACTGTTGTCTGTTTTAGGGTTTGCTCGTGCGTTTCATGATCTTCCTTAACCTGCAGCTGTAAAAGGAAAACATAATATACTCAAGTAAAGTCTTAGATCAACATTAGATCATTGACAACAGCTAAAATATAACTTTTCAGTAAATAACAAACCTCAGCTTTTATAATAAATTTAGATAAGAT
>NW_015554127.1:232433-242970 GCF_001515605.1 Sinocyclocheilus anshuiensis
CAAATTAATTCTCTGCCAGCAGGAGGCGCTTGTAGAGCAGGAGAGACAGAGGTTTCCCCAGTAAAGGCTATACACAAAGCAGCACTCAGATCACAAACGCTGCTCAGGCATTACAGGCAAGATGAAATGAAAATTACATCCATAATTTTCTGAAGACAGTCGGTTTCCTTCAGAAATACAGTGATATAAAAACACCCGCACCGGGTTTCGATTTTGAAACGTGCAGTGCTCATGTTAATTCAACAAAGTCAAAGCCTTTTGGAAAATCTATTTGTGGCAGTCAGTAAATCAATGTATGGGAAACAGCCTCACTTATGCTAACGATTAACTACGCTAACGGCGATGTTTATTTCAATCCGACATTCAAATTAAAATATTGAATAATATTCATAAGAGAAGCGGTGTTTCCCACAGACTTGCACTCTATTTGTGGCGGCATATATATGCAAATTAATTCTCTGCCAGCAGGAGGCGCTTGTAGAGCAGGAGAGACAGAGGTTTCCCCAGTAAAGGCTATACACAAAGCAGCACTCAGATCACAAACGCTGCTCAGGCATTACAGGCAAGATGAAATGAAAATTACATCCATAATTTTCTGAAGACAGTCGGTTTCCTTCAGAAATACAGTGATATAAAAACACCCGCACAGGGTTTCGACTTTGACACGTGCAGTGCTCGTTTATTCAACGAAGTCAAAGCCTTTTGGAAAATCTATTTGTGGTGGTGAGTTTTGATATTGTGGCGGGCCGCCACAAGTAAATCAATGTATGGGAAACACTGAGAAGATCTAAATATTAAAAATTAAAATTAAACTTACCTGCTTGAACTCTTTCATTTGATCTGGGTGTCTTTAAAGTGTTTTGTTAGTTTGGGAGTTTTCCTCATTTTGAGGTAGCCACGTCTCAGTGCTTTTATCAAGACAGAGTATCTGCGCACCTTTCGGATAGCATATCAAGAACCGGGTTGACCAGGTACTCGGTACCACCGGTACTTAAAAAAAAAACCTGGTACCGTAACGTTTTAATTTTTTTTAGTACCGACTTGGTACCGAAGTACCGGGTCTTTTGACAACACTAGTCTGTTGTTCTGAATTTTTCAGAGCAAAGCGCATCACTGTGCTCATTTGCACACGTGTAGCTTATGATACGGTGTTTTCAGTATCTCAGAACAACTCGGTTCACATTAAATGCAACTCTATTTCTGTATATATGCTGTGAGTTTAGCATGCATTTGGGAATGCAACATTCTTTCAGTTATACTTTTTCACTTTTACAAAATTTCCAACATTTCTGTGGATGGATGATCACACATTTTATGCAGAACTGAAATAAGCATTGTCACAGACACTTAAATGTCTCCCTGCAGTTTTCTCTCAATAAAAGTTTGAGGGTTTCATTCTTTCAAGTAAAAAAAAAAAGAACTTGGGTTATAATTATTGTAATTTTGCTATTGTAAAGTTATTAAAAAAAGAAAATATAAATAAAACAACTTTAATTTACAGTGCAGTTATAATACAATAGTAATATATTTTGTCTTTGAAAATTATTGTTATTATTATTATTATTGAGGACTATCATGCTTGATGAATCTCAGATAAGAAGTTGATAAGAACATTTTATTCATTTCATTTCATTTTTGTGCCATATTTTATGTTGTGGCAGGTTTTTCTCATGGTATTGAAAATGGTATAACATATTGATTTTTCAAGGTATTGCAAGTTAGAAATGTCAGTGTCATGACAACACTAGCAACCATATAGTATTTAGCCATGCAAATGTTTTCACTTTAATAGGAAATTATACAAAGTGCAAAAAAAAAACAAAAAAAAAACACAGCTGTTGCATACAAAATGTTTTCTGCCCTTATTCTCGAGCAAAAAAAAACAACGTTTATTTTTTTCCTTTCTCATCTAGCATTATTTTCCCCTTCTTTTCATGCGATTAATGTAATTTTGAGTTTTCGAGTTCCTTTTCAGGGACTACGTCCTAGAAACAGGACTAAATTTTGTTGAGAGGCACAGCCTTGGAATCGATTAGCTTCACTTGCCTCTGTGCCTGAGCAAAGTGTTGTGGGGCATAGCTTAGCAGCTGGGGAGCCCTGATTGTGTGGCATGTGTCGAGTTCACCAGGGAAGTGCATACTGTGTTATTGGGGAATATGGATTTAGGCACAGTTGGAAACGGTCTATATCTCCGAGATGGGAATAAATTGGAGCAAAGTGCGGCCATTGAAATGCAGACAGAGTGGACAGAAAATGTAACATGCAGCAGCTGTTTACCTACCGCTATCTGTCACCCTGCCTTATGAGGAAATCGTTTAAGTGTCACATTATTCTAGCATGTAGGGCATCCATCCTGAAGTATTACCCGCCATCCGGAAAAGAGATATGGAGGCGGTGGACAATATATTAAGGGATAGCATCATGCTTGGCTACCGAATATATTCCTGAGTGAAGCGGTTCCTTGACAAGGAACTTTTAAAGGGGAAAAAAGTGCAGTGCATTCCAAACGATCTGATTTAAATTTGGAAGTCATCACTTAATTAAGTAGCCTGGCATCCAAAGCTGGAAAGAAAAACAGCATCTCAGCAGAAGATGATAACCTCAGATGTGACATGGGCATCAATTACTTGCTTTTAAAATGGCTCGAGCAGTCACCCTGTGAAAGCAGAGCACAATTTTAGCTTATAGTCCAAGACATCCGATTAAAGTGATATAAAAACGTACTCGGTTACTAACGTAACCTCGGTTCCCTTTCAGTCGGTCACTCCCGACGTCACGTCGGCTGACCGACGAAATTGGGATATTCTGGCAGGCTTTGGCGGGCTTCATCGCCATAGGCTCGTGCAGCTCTGCTGCCGTGCCATTGGTTCGTTTTTAAAGCCCTGCACGAACCAATGGCCGTGCAGTTTCACTGCGTGAATGAAATAGGCTTCAGTTGAAAAAATCTGAGAATCCTGTGGCGAGCGCCCGCTTATATAGCCGGATGCCCCGCCCATTCTGGCAGGCTTTGGCGGGCTTCGTCGCCATAGGCTCTGCTGCCGCGCCATTGGTTCGTTTTTAAAGCCCTGCACGAACCAATGGCCGTGCAGTTTCACTGCGTGAATAAAATAGGCTTCAGTTCAGGAGAAAAAAGGCTTTTTCCCCATATGCGTCTTAAGCAAGACGCAGTACGAGTGAAGTATCGAAAGGGAACTGTTAATAAACATACTGTTTGTTAACAGTCTGTTTTACATCTCAATGACACGTCTATATCATTAGCAAGTGTAAGGATGCCAAATAAAGCTAAAGCTAAGCGACAAACAGATGGACAGTGAAGAAAAACTTCTAGGCATTTATCTTTACAAATGGACGATGTGGTTTCATTAGTCGTCGCCGTGGGCTCTAACCAGAGCTGTCTTGCTTTAATAATCCTTTTGGGTATTTACGAAATGTCACTCTCATTCTTGGCCATCGCTGGCTGGTTTTTGTGAGCCGTGTGGAATGACCCATTGTAGGCCGCTGAGGCGGAGCGGGATGTGGTAAAGATTTGTCATGTGGCTACAACAAAACTTGCGCACTGAGCTTAAGATGATTTATAGGGCTTATTTCTGAAAGTGGTAAAGTGAAATTAATCATGATCCCACCTGACGCCACTGCTCAGCTGTGATAAATGACAAGCTGTCAGCCGCAGACAGCGTGCCATCCATGAAGTGGCCGCTGATGCGCTCCCTTCTCAGATAGACTGACCTGAAGTGTAGCCCTGCCAGATGCCCCGCTGGATGCCTGAGTCGGGGTGGACCGGGTGTTGCCGCGTCCCCCCGGCTGCCTGCGCAGACGTGCCCTAATAAGCGGCGCTCAGACTGGAATTTATTTTTATTTTTATATTTTCTGCTGTCATTTTCATTTTAAAGTTTTAATAATTTTATTGTTTGTTTTTGTTGTTTTTATTAGTTTTGTTGATTTTCTGTATAGTTATTACGTTTTATTTCAGTTTTAGTGTTAGTTATTTTAGAACATCAAGATAAACTAAATGAAAATGGGAAATGTTGCCTTGTCAACTACCTAAAATAAAACGGTATAAGTATTTTATTTCAAGTAACATTTATTTATTTTTATTTTTATTTTTATTTTATTTTTTTAACCAGATGTGACTTTTTTTCTTTGAGTGAGGGTAGGATCTTTGGCCTTTGCTATGCATGATAGAATCGAAACATCTGAAGATACTAATTTAATGGGAAACATCCAAAATGGTTGATCTTTGGAGCCACGAAAACCTACATTTTCTTGCTCATTAATGTCTGCAATGAGTCATAAAGCTGCGATGTCTTTGTTCTTGCTGTTCACCATAAGTCAGAAAGTTTATTGCTTCAGTAGTAATGTAGACATTAGTGTCCTTTAATTGAAAATCTATGTTTTCCTTGTTTTTTTTTCCCTAAGGTTGCTCAAGTGAAAAATGCCTATAAACCCATTTAAACCCACCAGCAGCCTTTGTTTTCCCCTTTGCCATGAAAATAAATAATTTTCGCCCTTGACAACAGTGTAATTAATAGTGATGTTTAGCAGGTCCATTTCAACGTACCCTCTTAATCTAATTTTGTTTCCACTCCGCGATTTGTAAATTACTGCAGAATGACGCACCATTTACCACTGTCCTTCTGGGCGACAAAGGTAATTTTTCTTCCTACATAAATCTCTCTCTCTCTCTCCTTCCCTCTCTCTCTTTTAACCTCTCCATCTCTCCTTTTCCCCTTCTATTTACCCCAGAAGCTTGTGGATGTTTGCAAAGCTCTCAGTCCCTAAACTGTAGTGCTTTTGCATGCACTTATGTAGTTTCCCTGTGAAGGTCATTATTGTAAGATAAACAGGGGTCTTGTATCACATTGATAATGAATAGGGTTTATTTTGATGAAATGACCGGCTGGCTCTACATTATCCCGCATATTACATGGCTACCTGTCAAATAAATAAATAATTAGACATTAAATATTGATTTGAGTTAAAATTATTTTATTATGTGAGGAGAAAGAGACCGCAGGGTGATATGTGAGACATGAAACCACCACAGCTGTGTAGGAAATCAGTTGCTTGGGACGCCGGCTGCCTGCGCAGACGTGCCCTAATGAGCGGCGCTCAGACTGGAATTGGACGGACCGGCTCACCTCCTCTGCAACCGCAAAGAAGTTCACCGCACTGTCAGCATGAGAACTTCATCGCTTTGATAGCTTCCCAGAGTTTCTTTTCTGCTTTTACAATTAGAAAACAAAAGAATGTGAAGATGACACCAAGTCTGAGAGGCGATATATATATATATATATATATATATATATATTTATTTTTTTTTATTAATGAGTCATAAAGCTGCGATGTCTTTGTTCTTGCTGTTCACCATAAGTCAGAAAGTTTATTGCTTCAGTAGTAATGTAGACATTAGTGTCCTTTAATTGAAAATCTATGTTTTCCTTGTTTTTTTTTCCCTAAGGTTGCTCAAGTGAAAAATGCCTATAAACCCATTTAAACCCACCAGCAGCCTTTGTTTTCCCCTTTGCCATGAAAATAAATAATTTTCGCCCTTGACAACAGTGTAATTAATAGTGATGTTTAGCAGGTCCATTTCAACGTACCCTCTTAATCTAATTTTGTTTCCACTCCGCGATTTGTAAATTACTGCAGAATGACGCACCATTTACCACTGTCCTTCTGGGCGACAAAGGTAATTTTTCTTCCTACATAAATCTCTCTCTCTCTCTCCTTCCCTCTCTCTCTTTTAACCTCTCCATCTCTCCTTTTCCCCTTCTATTTACCCCAGAAGCTTGTGGATGTTTGCAAAGCTCTCAGTCCCTAAACTGTAGTGCTTTTGCATGCACTTATGTAGTTTCCCTGTGAAGGTCATTATTGTAAGATAAACAGGGGTCTTGTATCACATTGATAATGAATAGGGTTTATTTTGATGAAATGACCGGCTGGCTCTACATTATCCCGCATATTACATGGCTACCTGTCAAATAAATAAATAATTAGACATTAAATATTGATTTGAGTTAAAATTATTTTATTATGTGAGGAGAAAGAGACCGCAGGGTGATATGTGAGACATGAAACCACCACAGCTGTGTAGGAAATCAGTTGCTTGGGACGGTCAGTTTAGTGGTCAGTGTGCAGAAAAACAGTTTATGAGACTGACCAATAAGAATGAAGTATTCCAGAGGGCCATGTAATAATTTAGGATAATGACATTGAGCTTTGTAATTATAGCAAAAGTTCACAGCCCATTACTGGACAGAGGACTTTGCAAAAGATCAAGGAGGACTTCTTTCTTTCTTTCTTTGTTTTTTCCCCAAGTAGTTTAATGTCCGTTAATACACTTGTAATATTGTTGCAGTGTTTTTCTAATTGCAGGACAGTTTGTATTGTATATTGTATATTTTATTCTTGACTGGACCTTTTAGATAATTTGCAGAAGGAAATAAAAAAATAACAATGTCTCATATCCATGTATGTATTCATTTGGTGAGCAGCCAAGTAGTAAGTGTCATCTGGTTTTTGGAGTTTATTATTACTGTAACTACGTTATTCCTTGTCAATTAGAATTATGACAATTATGATTATTAAATTAAAAGTGTCCATAAATAATGTGCAGAGGCGGACAGTAACTAAGTACATTTACTTGAGTATTGTACTTAAGTACACTTTTTGAGTATTGGTACTTTACTCGAGTATTATTTTTTCTGGGAACTTATGACTTTAACTTCACTACATTTGAAAGACAAATATTGTACTTTTCACTCCACTACATTTCTATCAAGATCCTCGAAGTAGAAAGTCGTTACTATGTAGCAGCTTTGAAAGTCAGTGGGTGATTTTTTTCTTCTCTAAAACTTGACTTTCTTTTTTTCAGACAGTTTATCAGTAATCACTCTTGTAGGGCTACATGAAGAGATTTCCCAGCATTACATCAAAGTACAGCGAGAGCGATTAGACAGCATTTTTAAAAAATTTGTTTTGATGGCAAATAAGTCTTGCTGTTCTGCTTTTTTGTTAAAGCAGTGTTTCTGTTGTAAAGTTATACAGCTACAGTTGTGTTGCTGGGTTTTAAAGCAGGTTTGATTTTGTTTCTTCCTTATCACTCTGTATTTACAGGATTTCACTGTCCACTCGGTTCAAATGTGGTTGACTGGCTACACATTGATATGTGCCCACACTGTCAGAGCTGTGTGAGATCACTACCATCCTGCTTGTGTGGGGGTGGGTAGGGGTGTTAAATATTTATTTATTTATTTATGTTTTGTTTTTTCCCCCATAGGTTTTTAACATTCTAAAAGGTCTTTATTCCAAAGATACTACAAGCTAGTCAGTGTATTCAGTAGGTGTAATGTATTCTAAGTTGCTTCAGAAGTATTGCAAGTATTACGTACAACATGTGAAAACACTCTCTGTATACTGTGAATGTAGTGACTGCATAGTTGTTGTTACTGCATTTCAAATCATCCAGATAATAAATAAATGGTACAAAGATTTTATTATTAGAAGAATGACAGAATACACATGACCAAGGGTGAAATGCATTCCATCAATACATCTCATCTGGAATGCATCACATCTTTGAATAGGTTTTAAAGAAAGGAAAAAATCAATAGAATTAGGCATGCATGAAAGTTTACACTATGCTGTAATTTTTAAATCCACAAATGATTAAATAAAAGAAAACATGTAAAATGAAAAGCGAACACCAGCCAGCTCTCAAGCTGTGACCGTGTTACAGACGGCATAAAATTCTGCTTGTTCTTTTCTTCCAAAAGTCTTATGCTTCTCTTTGTGGCATGTTTCTTGAAAGTGTGGTGTTGCTCATGCACCCCAGAGATGAAAGTCAGATGTATTCAGACGTAGTTCAGAGGTTTAGCGCTCTGTGTTTGGACTATTGGAAGAGTGCCAATTCAAATGGCTGGTGGGGCACTAAGAGATGTAGATAACTTTGCAGGTCTACTGTATTGAATAATTGTGTCTCTATTGTACAGTTGAACCTCTAAATACTGCAAAAGACCTCTTGTTGTAAGACCTTTGGTTGAAAAGATTGCATTTACGTTCCAGTCACAGCTAGGTTTATGGTTGTTTGGTGCCTTTTTTTATAGCTTGCTGTGTCAGTAAAATATGAATGTAGAACATAAAAGATCACAGAAAAGTGCTAGGTACCGTAATGGCTGTGAAAGTATGTCATTTCATAGCTTTGGTGTTGGTAATATTCTGTAATTCACATCCGTTGTAGCAGACGTAAGCCTCAGTTTTCTATTGACGTTAAGTACGTACCTTGTCATCAAATGTCACTATAGAAAATTGATAGTATTTTAAAAGGCTACTTCAGAATGTAGGACGTTCATTCAAAAGCATGTCAAAATTACTTGACGTTTATGTCATGACAATGAAAAATAAAAGCAAATGCATTAGAAACAGTACTCAAATGCCTTTATAAACTCCAGTGGCAAGGATGTAGATGGCCAAAGAGAAAACATGACACTTTATCCATTTAAAAAACATCCGTGGGGTGTTTCATCATGGTTAAAAACCACTGAAGTGATATCTGAGCAAAAAAATAAAATAAAATCACGGGTATCATGATCTCCCAGACCCAGCAGCCTCCTTTCCGCACTCGAGAAAGGCTGTCATTTTCCAGATGTCATTCATGACAGATGCACCCTGACAAAACCTACCATGTAAAAGAAAATATAATTAGAAGCCCCAGTGGACAGGTCACGCATCAATTTATCTTGAGTCGCTGTGTGACAGGACTGGGCAGTGCCACTCGATTTTATGTCTGCTAGATGGCTGTGACTTATTTTAGCATGTCTCTCTTATCTAAGCGTTAAAAGCTATCTGTCTTGCAGCGCAATCTTGGCTCGACTGTCTTCCATCTCCTGGCATCAGCGGGAACTGTTACAGCATGTGTAGTTGCCTGTTGAACTGAATTAGTCTTAGTAATAAACAATCATTTAAGCAGGGCAGACCGGGTTGTGAATGAATGTGGCGAAGGCTCGCTGGATGATGGAGCTTGTGTTGACAGATTCCATTGGCTTTCTCATGTTATCAAACACAGCAATACCGTCAAATCAATTTATTTGAGAACAATCTCTCGAGAGACGGCGTGAGGACAGGACTGAGGCAGAGAAAAGGAGAAAGAGAAAGGGAGCGAGTGGGAAATGTGCCTCAATAGGACCTCGGTGCTGCCAAGTCACTCATTGATTATCTCAACAGAGCTGTAAAACAAGCTCTTGTGGTTGTGTGTCCATTGTAAATGACAGCCCTGGGAACATTTTGTTGTTCTCTGCTGTCAATGATTGGGTTTCAGGGTTTGAGTCAGTGGACAGAGCGCCGTGCTATTTCGAAAAGTATTTCAAAAGAATAACCGCTCAGACAGGTCAAAGACACGAGAGAGAGCGCGGTTTGCTTCCATGGAGCGGCGGAGTCCAGCTACGCCCCTTGGCGGCCAGAAGACGGTTCCTGAGTGAATAAACTAAAATCTAGCAAGATGTGTCAGACCAAGATGAAAGGAGTGAATTGCTCAGTCACAGAACTTTTTTTTTTTTTACGGTGTCACAAGAGGGAAGAAAGCAGGCTGTGCGCCCCATCAAAATTTCCTTTATTATCGTCTAGCCTTCCTAGTAATATCACCAACAGAGTGGATCCTTGACTGTCTAAAAGGAGAAAAAAATCAAAGACTTTAAAGCTCAAAGGTCACTGTGAATTGAGGAGTATCTTATTCTGCACCACTGTTGGAAACCCTCTCACGGAGACTGGCTTTATTTTTCATCAATACCTCTATCTAAAGGAGAAACATGAATTTTCTTTTGAAGCGGAGTTTGAACCGAGCATATGAAAGAAGCCACAGGAGTTCTTCAGAGGAGGCCAAGGTGAAATCTCTCAGGATCCGAGTACTAAGCCACAAACTAATTGCTTGCCGTCACTCTGTTCGCTACTTACCATCAAGTTATATCTATGTAATGCGTCTGATTGATTCGCAGGAATTCGTCTTGTATTAACAAGCTGTTTTACATTTCCCCAAGAAAGCTCCTCACAGGAGGCCTCTGATTCCAGCCCCTCAGCTGTCTACTTGTATGACTCGGTTGAAGATAGGGTGACTATGGGGAGCCGTCGCCAACGGCAGATGTAACTCCCAGCGCAAGGGTGTAGAAGCTCCTGTGGTGACTTAAAATTGCCACAGTGAAATGTGCCATCTTGGATGAGGCATATCATGAGCTCTTTCAATGCATTTTTTGTTTGCGGTTCATCCGAAGGACAGCCTTTAAGGTGTTTTTTGAATCCACCTGCATAATGCTGCGCTAATGGCTGAAAACACTACTGGCGATTCTTATCTTTAAAGGGGTCATATGACGTTGCTAAAAAGAACATTATTTTGTGTATTTGGTGTAATGAAATGTGTTTATGCAGTTTAAAGGGGTCATATGATGCTTTTTTAAAGATCATTATTTTGTGTATTTGGTGTAACAGAATATGTTGACATGCTTTCATGTTCAAAAAACACATTATTTTTCAAATACTGTACATTATT
>NW_015554127.1:243250-266899 GCF_001515605.1 Sinocyclocheilus anshuiensis
GATGAGACAAAAACATTAAAACCCATTATAAACGAGGCATTTGCTGCATCCAGTGGGGACATAATTACGGATTATAATGTCTTTTTACGCATTGCATCGTGCCACGTAAACACAAAACCATGTCTGCATTTGTGATTGAAATGACAAACAACAAGTGTTACTCTACACTGCTCAAAACTCGCGTTTGAATCGTCAGTGGCAAATCCTTTAAATATGAAAACGTACTTACAGGCTGTGAGTCAGCATTATTTGTCAGCTTCATAGACTGTATAGGGTCAGCATGCGCGCCGAAGGGGAAACAGGGGAACTGAATTCACCGGAACACCGGAACACCGGCATTGTAGGCTACTCTCCCAGGAAACAGTCCTCGTCCTCCGTAAAATGCGCTGCACACATCTGAATATTTGGGTTGAACTGTTCTGGAACAATGTTGTAAATACAACTTAACCATTGATTTCTAGTTGTGTCCGCTTTTGGAAGACTAAACAAAGTAGTTTCGCTTTCACAACGAAACACACGGCATCTCCACGACATGGCGGCGGCGGCAACAATACTACAGCGAGAATCAAAGTTACGCCTTCTTTCTTTGCGTATACATTTGGGTGGTGTTATGCAAATATTCCCACACAATGACGTAGACATGTGGGGGCGTGTTTAAATGAGGCATTTTAGGAGGGCATGGACGAGTCTTAACGAAAGAAAATAATTTCTCTTTGGGTTTGAGACTTTAGTCTTTGCAACTTTAGGGTTCTTATCTATTCACGAAACGCTTGTAACACTCCAAAGAGAAAGGAAAACTTGAAATCGCATCATATGACCCCTTTAATCATTTGCATTACAGATGCCTCTGCCTGCATTGTGCCTTGACGTAGAGTAAGCAATTATTGTGAATCTGAATGAGGCATGTTCTGCTAGTAGGAGGCAACGACTGAAACCAGCACTGTATTTTCCCTGGTCTTTTCCTAATCACTCCCTTGCTTGCTTTTATTTCATGGCCTATTTTAGCCCAGATACCTCAGCGATGTCATTGCCGGTCTCCAGCTTTGGACAGCCAGACTCACTGAAGCTCATAGGAGTAGGGATGCGTGAAGAGTTTGCCAGCTTTTCACAGAGGGGGAGCCAGGAGATAATAATGGGTGGAATGCAGGAGTCATGCGTGTCGTGCGAAAGAATAATTGCTGCTCTTTCAACAGCACACCCCTAATTGGCCTCGCTGTGGTCGGAGAAATTTCAAGTCTGAGAGGGCTGGCACACACAGCTAGTAGAGCTGAGATGCGGCTCTAGTGCCGTTGCCCAGGGAGCTGTATCTGAACATCCGTTCCCCCTCCAGCAGGGTATATTTCAGAGAGCCAGTTCCAGTCTCCCTGGCTATAGCTCCCTTCCTCCCAAGCTCATTCACTCCCCCCAGTGGTGAGCAGCCAGAGAGAAATGACCCCTCATTAAAGCGGTGTCATTAGACGGAGACGGTTCCGACAGCCACCTAATCTCACCAGAAAGTGAGTGTATGTATGGCAAATTTGCCGAGATTCCACAGAGGAAATGTTGAAGAAATACCTTCAATCTCGGCAGTGACATTAAAAACATTTTCTTCTACCTCCGTTCTCGCCATCCTGTTATATGTAATTTGCCTTGCAGCAAACAGGACGCACAAAGCTTATTAGCGTAGGCTACAGCGGGCTGAGCGCTCAACTGAAGACTGCTTCACTCCTCCTTTTTACTGCCTGACAAAACGCTGATTACACTATGTCAGAGTGCTGAAAACAGACAGACCTGCAGTATATGGCAGTTTCACAGCTGGATTTCTGATCTTCAGTGTGTGCTGGTCCCTGAGCACCATGCCCATCACACTAGGCTAAATGTTCGATATGAAGGGAAACAGATTATGTAGGATCACTATCTAGCCATATCCTTTTCAAATCCCCTTCATCACACCTTTCAACTCTCAAACATCATACAATTCCCATTAGTCTTATATCCATTGCTTTTGAAGGCTGCTCATTCCTAGTTGTACCAAACTGATGTTTTGTAGCATTTTAAACTGGGGATTTCCTGTTTTATACAAAGGCTATTGATTTAAAGCATCAAATGCAAAGTAGACATGCTTCTTTCCCATTGAACTTATTTTTTTGCTGGTCCTTAGTGATGTACTGCATATCAATGTCCAATTTAGTGTTTGGACTTTAGGTCCCCATGCTGTCCTTGTGATTTATTTATTTATTTATTTATTGGACTTGGACATTGATGTTCATGTTTTTTGTGAAATATAGGTCTAGAATTTACTTATCTGTGTAACTGCTGCAGAGCCATGGCAGACTGTGTTTTGAAGCGTGTTGGACCAATCCTTCGATTTTTACTGTGTCCTTGTGGTACCTTCTCCAATAACACCACCACAGGCAAGAGAGAGGGAACAAGCAAATACTGTGTGCTGTGGGAACAGTCATTTGCTTGGCAGCAAACCTGTGTCATTCCTCTAGGAGTTCACTGTAATGAGTGAGTCTGGCATCAAACAAGGTAAAAATCACCATGCCGCAAGAATGATAAATGTGTAAAGACAAAGAAAGGAAGAAATGAAAGGGTAGAAAAGTGAGAAGAAATAAAGAAATGAGAGAAGAAGGGAGACAAAAAGAAGAAAAAATGAAGGAACTAAGAAATGCATGAATGACGTAAGGAGAGAAGGAAGGAAAAGGTAGGGGAGACCGAAAAGAAGGAAGGGAGGACAAAATAAAGGAAACAATGAAGGAAGGAGAGTTTGCAACAAAGATGAGAAGAATGGAATGGAAAAATCGAATGGAATATGGGTAGGAAGAAAGCAAAAATTAGAGATCAATGAAGGAACAGAAAGAACAAAGCAAAGCATGGATGGAGGAAGAAAAAAGGAATGAAGGGAAGAATGGAGGGAACGACAGGATGAAGGAAGAAAGGAGCAATTAAAAATTAAAAGTGGCATAGAAACAAAAATGAAAAGTGGGACAAATTATGGAAGAGGAAGAGATCCAAAATGGATGACATGGAGAAAAAAATGAATGATTGATAAAGGGAAGGAAGGATGAAATTAATGAAATAATAAATGAAAAAGAATGGAAGGGAAATGCAAAGGCATGAGGGAAGAAAAGAAGGAAAGATTAAAAGAGAGTAGGTTGAAAAAAGAATGAAGTGATAAATGGAGAGAACAGCAGGAAAGAAGAAAGGAATGGAAAAAGGAAAATGGGAAAGAATGAAGGAAGGAGAGCAAGAAGGATGAAATAAAGGAGGCAAGGAAAGTAAAGTAATGAGGGAAAGAAGGAAGAATATAGGAAAATAGGATGTAAGGAAGAAAAAAGGAATAAATGGAGAAAGGAAGGAGCAAGGAATGAAAGAATGAAGAAAGAAAAATAACATAAGGACAGAAGGAAGCTTCTGAAAACATAAAGGCTTCCATTTGTTCAAGCCAAGTACAAATAAAATCTGCAGAACGAGATGTGAAATTCAAGCTGTAAGTGCGGTTTTATGAGACCAGTGAAGAATATTGGTGGAGATTCCAAATAGATGAGGGTGTGAAAATACAGTCAGAATCTCGGCTCTGAACTCTCATAGTTAGAGAGAAGCAGACAAGATGCCATGAGCAGGATGTTCTGGTTTTGGTGCTCTGTGTGCGTGTGAAATTCAGACGATCAGCTTCAAGACTTTCCACTATTTTCACATTGATTCTGTTCAGAGGTCATGCCAGAGAACAGAACAAGTAGAATCAAAGTTTTCTTCGGAAGCAGCATCATGATGAATCGCAATTGATCCTTTGTGTGAAGAAGCTGCAGATGCACTACTTTAAGACTGTACTTTAGTTTAATTCTCACGTATCCTCTTAACATCTGGTTTCACAGGAAAATAAACATGTCATTCTGGTTTCTGAGCACATAAGGCAAAGCGGTTCAGCATCAGTGATTTCCTTATCAAACCGATAGGAAGTATATCCAAAGACATTCTCAGCCGCCTGCAGCATTTATTTATTTATTTGATATGATTTATCTATCATTCTTCCTATGGCAACAAACACCTCACCCTACAAATTGTGTTATCTTGCTGTTTGAGTCTATCACTGTCCTCGCGCCCACTGGCAATATACAACCAGTTGTAGTCTTTGTAAGTCAAACATAATGTAAAGCAATGATGAATATGTATATGCTAACATTATATTACTCAAATTTTTGCCTTGTTCAGAACAAATTCCCTGGATGTCCCCCACTCCTGGGAAGAAGCTGATTGTTATTCCTTGTCACTTGCTCTCTCTGGGCAGAGCTTTTTACAATGCACTCAAATTAGATTAAATAGATTTCACCAGAGGATGATATACAACTGTATTGTTATGAAATCAATCACCACAATATCCTCGCTAATGTTGCTTTGTAGATGCCAGGTGATGCTTTACATGCAAAAGATGGATTCCCTGGCAACAAGAAACTAGGAACCGAACGTTGGCCCAAACTGTAACCTAATAGCATTCTACCAAATGCATCATATAGCTCATGAATAATAGCCATTGCAAGTTGAAGAATTAATACTATTATGTGAGTTATTTAAAGGGGTCATATGATGCGATTTCAATTTTTCCTTTCTCTTTGGAGTGTTACAAGCTTTTGTTGCATAAAGAAGATCTGTAAAGTTGCAAAGACTAAAGTCTCAAATCCATGCCACAAGCCCGCCGGACGCTCCTTCGTCGAATCCGCCAGCCATGCCGTTCTCAAGCCCTCCGGCCTCCGCTCACTCTAGCACTCCGGCAGTTCCTCACTCTAGCCGCTGGCCTCTGCTCACTCAGCCCGCTGGCCGTTCCTCACTCTAGCCCACCGTGTGTGACGCTGTGTTTCATTGTGAAAGCGAAACTACTTTGTTTGGCCTTCCAAAAGAGGACAAGACTAGAAATCAGTGGTTAAGTTGTATTTACAACACTGTTCCAGAACACTTCAAACCAAATATCCAGATGTGTGCAGCACATTTTATGGAGGACTGTTTCTGTGTTGGAAGAAAGGAATTTTCTGATTGTCCAGACAAGAGCGGCACAAATCTTAAAGGTCTGAAATTTACCGTGGTTTGAAAGGTCACTGTCTGAGTCTCGCAGGCTGCTGGGATTTGTAAACTACCCTTCTTATCAAATGTTAATGCTGCCAGACCCACATTGCTTCAGGGACAAGAGGGAACATGTCTTTGAGGTCTTAAGGTCCCATAGAAACAAGTAATTCAATTTGCATGCAGAAATCTAGTGCTAATTGCCTCTTGCCTCACAGAGGATCAAATGGAGTTCCTTTGTAATTCAGGCTGCGTGCGCGAGAATGTAAGATCTCTGCAGGAAGTGTCGTTTTGTGTGACTGTCGACACTGTGACATGGCTTTTATGAGATGGAAGCTCAAGGCCTCTATGATTTTACATGAGGGATGGTCTCTTTCTGGGAAAAGCTCAAGGTTTGGTTCGGTCTTGCTGATTCAGGTCACGTTTTCAGGTGAGAGAAGACTGAAATCTCATGCTTTACAGACAGACAGACAGGTAGACAGGTAGGTAGATAGATAGGTAGGTAGGTAGATAGATAGATAGATAGATAGATAGATAGATAGATAGGAATAAAAATTATATAAATGCTCAGGTTTGTTAGGTCTAGCCAATTCAGGTCACATTTTCAGGCGAGAAAAACTGAAGTCTTATGCTTTTCACTAAGATTGTCAGTATGTCTATAAAAGTGGACAACATCACATGGGAAAAACATGTATTTATTTATGCCTGCAATTTAGAAAAATCTAATAATAATAATAACAATAATAAAATATAATCAATGATAACAATAATAATAAAAAATATATAATACAAAAATGATATATAACACTATCATATTACAGCATTATCACTGCAAAAACCATCTCTCTTTTGGGTAGAAACCCACAGTAGAAGTGTTACTTTGCCAAGTAATGGCAAGTGATAATCTGTTAAATCCTCTTCGTGTGGCTCTTACTGATAATTCAGCACATGAGCATGTGGAAACTGAGCAGCCAACCAGAACTCTTCAGAGTGCTAATTATGTGGTGTCTCAAGCAGGCAATTTTAGGAAGCAAAAATAAGCATGAATGTAAATTTGATTGTTCTTGAAGTGCACAATGAGAGTGGTTCATTACAGTGTAGTATTAATGCAGACCTCCTGCACAAATGCACTGTAAACTCGCTGTGCGTCCCAGTTTATATTTATGCATGTCTCCAGACATAAAGAATAGTAATTGTATCAATGTTAATTATACATGGAGAAGAGATTGTGCAAACAAAACTGAGGCGCACAACACAGACTGCCAGTGACTGTGTGAAATCCACAGGCATTTTATCCTTCTGTTGCTACACAACTGTCCTAAATGCAATGCAGTATTTTTCTCTTCAATCAAGACTGCACCAATTGGGGGACACAGACACAGACTGCTGGCTTGTTGATTTGGCAGGTCACACTGCCCCCTGTTGACTGTGAACCGCGCCTGCAGGCTTTGTACATAATGCCTAATTCATGAAATGACATAGATGATTTCAGAAAGCAACTCTAGTCATCTTGAAACATGGAGAATTTCTGATAGATAACAGGTGTTGGACTAAATGCATTAGCAACAAATGTCACCAATGAGTGGGGGTGGGGCAGCGAGAAAATCAGGCGTGTTGTCCGGTGTTAAAAAAACAAATTGATCGTCTCAAATATGTGGTTATAATTTTGAGTTCTTTGACAGTAACCTTCCCTCCAGACACAAGGCCTTAGCTTTTAAAATATTTATCAGGGTTCTCACAAAAGAAATGACACGCAAGTTCCTGCTGCATTAGGAAAGTGGAAGCTAAATCGTTTCGCTGGACGGCTATGGATTTCCTGTCAGGGTTGTGGTGTAATAGCACAGGCTAAGAGAGTGAATCCTACAATGTGCACTATGTAGATGAGTCTCCAGCTGTAATTGAAAGAGAGATAATGCAAGGAGCCAGAAAGCACTCTGCAAAAGTGATTTTGGACGAGACTGGAAGCCGAGGAGACATACAAGTGTTTTACGAATAACCCTCGGTCAAATGCTGATGGGTAAAGACAAAAGGAAAAGGAAAACAAGCACATGCTTTGGCACAGGTTGTGTTGAAATTGATGCATCTGACTTTGTTTGCCAGGATCAACTCCCTTCTCCAATTGGTACTGTCCAGGAAAATAAATGATCCACGAGTGCAGGCGCAGCGGGGTGTCAGAGTTAACTCTGCGTACTTGGGAGATGTTTCAAATGGTATTCTCAAAGGTCACGCTCTCCTTTCTCACAGTTTTGTCTGTCACTATAGCTTTGCACGTGGAATCCTCTTATTGATCCTCCACGGCAGAGCGCGTCCTCCACGGAAAGACGTTCGAATCACAGCGTGGTTGCGCTCAACGGGCCCACTTGGGGGTAAAGGGGCATTATCTGCCTTATGAGAGATGAAATGATGAAAGCTTCCTTTTCCGACAAACTAAAAGCCGAGAGCAGTCGCACTATATTAGTCCAAGGCCAAATCGCTGGCCGCTGCATGCACTCTCTCGACAAAACGCCAAACTGCCACTGATTTGATGGATCTATGTTGTCCTCAAAAGAAAAAAAACTAGGCTTTCTGTTGTGCAAACCTGATTCAGAGCGCTTTTCAAGACGGTAAATGGAAAGGCACAATAGAGAGCTCTACGCTCTGTAATTTGACAGAGATTTCAAGAGTTTGCCTTGACCTTTTCAACGTGTAATAGTGTTAGCGTGGAAATATATTTTTCTCAGTGTGATGGATGTATTGAAAGATCTGTTAAGCAGATAAATGTCAGGTTTATTCGGCAAAGCTTATCATTAAAGGCAGTATTGATCTCACCTCTTTATTTTCCCACTCTGTCTTCTGGTGATCGCATTAATCATGTTACAGGATTTCATGTATCCACCATGGATCATTTCGCTCACTGTTTGGGGATGTAAATAGCCTCTGTCTTTGTGTTGAATTAGCGCTGCTGGCTTGACGGTTTGCAGCAGGATTAATGTCAGCGTGCGCTTGAATTGGCGATCAATTGCTCCGCTAACATGTAGGACATGTAACAGCTGAAGATTTGCTAATAGATGAAACTGGATCTCATTAATTTTCTGCAGTGTGGAACATTGAGATGCAAAAAATAGCAGCGAAACAGTCTAAATGGAGAAAGAGAGGTCTGTGAGCCTGTTGCCTACACATGTAGACAGCGTTCTGCAGACTGAGAAATGAAACAAGTGGGTTGGTTGATTAGACTGTTTGAGAACATCTGCCCGGTAACACACTTGTAGCTATACATATCTGCTGTTCCTCACATTGAACTTAATGTTTAAGTTTTTGTTGTTGTTTTCTGCGGAGGTAGTAATTCTGATGTATAATACCAACTATATTTTTTACAGCATATTTGTTGCATCATGTAAATTGTACACACAGTGCTCCTTAAACAACATTGTTTTCCCCGTGGACACAAAGTAAAGTGATGCAGCACGCATATGCAAACAAACCCATACATTATGATTATAATATGTTATTAGAACAATTATTCTTCCTTAGTTTTTAGTTCTATCCTTAGTTACAATAATATATTACAGGTAAATCATGCATTACATAATTGCTTTACAGAAAATTATCTCCGCATAGATGCCGGTTGTGCAGTTGCAAGTTTGCGAGTCAAATTGGCTCATTTATTTAAGTGCTAGAAATAGATGATCAAAGAAAGAAGTAGCATGATTTTAAAGGAGATAAAACTGCAAACTGAATACTTTTCATTGTAGTTTAGATTTTATTTTTAACAGCTGTTGTCATTATGGCATTTTGTAAATGCCACAGATTTGACCACTGAGTTCACTTGATTTTAATGAGAGTTTCATTCAAATCAGTAGGTTTTATAATAATAGTAGGCTATGTGGCCGATAACTGCAAATATGCAAGCACTTAAGCTTACACCAGAGATGTGTTTAATTGTTCATATGTTAGTACTTAATAACAGTGCCACAGGGACTCTTATTGGGACATCTAAACTGTTTACACTCACTGATAAAGTGAGGTGAATATATAGGCTAATTACATTACATTAAAGCCAACATATTATCTAGTAAGTTATTTGTAAGTTACTTGCTGTGAATGTTCACAACGTTTCCTAAACACATTTATATCCTGTATCCAAATGTAAAAAAAAATAGCTAATGCCAGGGCTCCATACAGTCTAATTTTGTAATAAAAACCAAATATTGACAAAAAAAAAAAACTGTGCCAAATGTATAAGGTTCATTGATATTCTCAAATGGGTAGAATATAATATGATAACCCAATGCAGGTGAATAAGCCACTGCATATTTATTTATTTATTTCGTCATTTAGAAGACGCTTTTATCCAAAGCGACTTACAAATGAGGACAACAGAAGCAATCAATTGTAGTATTAAAACAACTAAAAACAGATCCAAAACTAAAAGCGCGACGCCTGGGGAGCAGTACATTCACTCCCCCTACCGACAATTCCTGCCAGTACTGAGACTCGAACCCACAACCTTTGGGTTACAAGTCTGACTCTCTAGCCATTAGGCCATGACTGTCCCCAAATGCAATACTACTAATGTAATGTAATGTAATCATGATTAATCGAGTTTGTGTTTACATCAAATGTGTGTGTATTGTATATATTTATTTGTATGTATAAATACACATACATATATGCATATACTGTATATTTAAGAAATATATATATATATATATGATTTATATTATATATAAATATACATTACATATATTTCTTAAATATATACATGTATGTGTGTATTTATATATACATATAAATATATACAGTACACACACATATATTATGTAAACAAACTTTTATTTTGGTTATGATTAATCACGATTAATCGATTTGACAGCCCTAGAAATGTTTTTGGTGTATTTGTCTTTGTGCTTTTGTATTCAGACAGAGCAGTCAAAGTGAGTGCTGCCCACAAGGCTGTGACTCCAACTATATATAATGTTTCTATTCCACATAAACGCTGTATTCTTCAAGCTTTCTGTTTGTCAACGAAGCCTCTGCTTGCAGCAGTGACAGCTATTCAGTCCAGAAGCTTTTTGGCTATTAGTGTATTCAGATATTTGTTTCATTTCATGCTTTCTGCAGCACTTCTCATAGGTGTGTTTGACTTCTTACGAACTACTCGAAACCTTGTAAACCCTCAGGATTCATTATCCATCTGCAATGATTTGCTATTTGATCTTTAGGTGTTCTTTGGCACTTGGCAGTGTCAGATGTGGCTCTTTCTTTGACACTCTGCAAAAATGCAGTATTTTCAGTAGTCTCCTCTTCACTGTTGGAGATGAAGCTGGTGTTTTGTACTGTTTGTACTGGTGAATGAAGCTGCCAGTGTTGTAGCATTTTTCTGGTTAGAATAAATTGCTCTGAAGTCTTGGAGGTTTTAAAGCCAGAAAGACTTTATTAACAAGGTAACAAGCTGAGTTGTGTTTGCAAACACCATTCTCAAATCCAGTTTGCATTCTGAAGCTGTTCAACATGTTCCATACATGTCTTTCTGTATTTTTAGACAAATAATTTTCACCCTATATGAGCTCCTGAAGGGTGATCAATAACTTGTCACATATTTATTCTTAGCTCCTGGACAAGGTCATTTTCCTTATAAGTGTTTTTCAAGCTTTAAATAGTTCACTATGATCTAAGCACACACTGCAATCCTCACAGTCAAATACATAATAGTAGAATCATTTTCTCTTATGAATGGGCATAATTCTATGCGTAATATTGAATCAAGATTAATGAATAGCTTCCACATCAGCTGAGCTAAAGTAAAGGACTGTGAGATGCACTTGTCCTCTAGTTGTTGTGCATCTAGTCTGTCCACTTCTCTCTCTGACCGGGTGTGTTTTCTTCTTTCAACACAGTAGTGCATAATCATCTCTCAAAATAATAATAGACTGACGAGTTTGAAAGAGCTTTTGTCCATATTTAAATACAAAATTGAGCTTTCCATTGTGGCAGATGACATACATTTTCAATGCATGAGCAACTAAAAAAGCACTGTATTGTGATTGTTCACACGTCATTAAGTAGCACGACTATTTTTAACTGTACTAATAAGAAAGGTTTCTCAAGTGTCAGTTTGCACATTTGATGGATTTCTTAAGGACTGTGTAATACACTGAGTAACAGTAGACTGGAATAATAGCTAATTAAAAAAAATCTAAATATGTAATTTAAAAATATATAAAAATGCTAATTTGCTGAATTTTGGATCAGTTCAGTGCTTTATGATCATAAGCACCAATTTCTTTCCAAACAACTCAAAATAATTTTGAGTAAATGTCCAATTGCACAAATGTTTTATACAGTTTATAATGTAAAACAGCTATTTTGTAGCCAGGCCTTTAATAAGTGTGACGTGACATGTGGCCAAGTATGGTGACCCATACTCAGAATTAGTGCTCTGCATTTATCCCATCCAAAGTGCACACACACAGCAGTGAACACACACAAACCGTGAACACACACCCGGAGCAGTGGGCAGCCATTTATGCTGCGGCGCCCGGGGAGCAGTTGGGGGTTCGGTGCCTTGCTCAAGGGCACCTCAGTCGTGGTATTGGAGGTGGGAGAGAGCGCTGTACATTCACTCCCCCACCTACAATCCCTGCCGGTACGAGACTCAAACCCACAACCTTTGGGTTATGAGTCCGACTCTCTAACCATTAGGCCACGACTTCCCTAATGAAAGTATCTATAAAGAAATTGATTTTCAAAAATAAACCAAACAAATTGTATGTGAATACAATTGACACATATTTAGCAGTTAATGTAATTAAATAATTTATATGATTTATCACATAACCTCAACAAAACTAACAACATAAACTAAATCACATACGTTTTTCAATTTTCTATTCAACAATAAAACATAGGTTAGTAGACATTTATATTCATGTTTATTATTATTATTATTATTTTTAATTTTCTGTTTTATTTTATAAAAGATGTGCTCTTTTTGTTTTATTGCTCTATGAGTGACAGATGTAAAGCATGCAGCACCACAGAGATCCAGTAGGGGGAGATAGAGGACTTTGTTTATCGAGGTGTGACCTACTTCATTGTCTGGAACACAGTGTTCCCTCACATGAGGTCAGACAATAAATCTGAGTTCACAGTCAACTGCTGAGACAAGTGTTTAATCACATTCTTGAAATTTCGCTCTGGTTAATCCGAGAGAGAGAGAGAGAGGGAGGGGTGGGGGTGTGCGGGGGGAACAGTTGCTTGTTGGAACAGTGCCTGGTACATGCTGGTGAAATTGCACAAAACATTTAGTACTACACCTTGAAGTCACGTGGTTACAAGTGTTGTTGTGGTGAATGTTCAGTTTTGATAGATGACAGTTGTAAACTGTGTTCTGTTGATGATCTTAGATGTTTACGGGCGTGTTTGGGCTGTTGGAGGCATGTGTCTGCTGTCTGTGGACGTGCGTAACTCCATCTATCTTGAGAACTTTGTGGTTGGACAGAGGGATGTGGCTGCAAACACAATTCGTACAGCAATCATGCTGTCATCTTATCTGTTAGAATATGCTTCAGTCGGTCCAGCGTATAACACCCTGAAATGCAGATGGAAATCATATGGGAACAAAACCTTGATCTGGTGATACGCTGCCACACCGGCATCCCGTATACAGTTTAGTCTGCATCAGGTATGCACTGATGCTTTCAGACGTCTCACCGTATGTAAACATGGGGTCAATCCGTTCACAAGGCTATTCCTGATTTGTCAAGAAAGGAAAATGTAAACCCATATAGGACAGATTATCAAACCTAAAAACTAGTTTGAACTAGTCGAGTTTTGGATTCTTTACTTAGACGACTGCTGTTGAGTTCATGCTCATTATGCAACTTACAAACAAATGCACTGCATAAGTTAAAGGTTAAAAAGTATACTTCTATCAGGCATTGAGCAATGTTTCTGAAGAGCGACGTAGAGTCTATATGTCAGTAGTATTATGCTCGCCCACATCTGTGCTTGCCACTTTTCGTGCAGCTTTTCAAACCGAAAGTGTTCTACCAGTGTTCTGAACATTTTGTCCCCCGCTTTGTGTCGATCAGGGAAGTAGCTCACCACCATCAAAATAACATTGCGTGTCATGTGCTCAAGGTTTTCTGTGCCGTTTTACAGTCACCAAATGTGTCAGACAGCCCCGAAACACTGCCATTGTCAAGAGGCTAATGACATCTTTTATTTATGATTTTGTCAATAAAAATTCATTTGTGTTGCATTCACAGGGGGAAAAAGTGTAGTGTTGTAAAAGATAAATGCATCAATTATCTGTTGCTCTCTGCATGACAGACCAAGCAGCACAACATGTCGCACTTATTTATTCATTTAATTTATTTATTCATTCGATTGTTGCATATCTGTTGCATGTTTGTGTATATGAGAGAACCATAGAAAAATGATATTATTTATAAGGATTTATAAGGAAATCTTTGTGTCCAGTCAGGTCTGGACATGTGTCATGATGTATCATAACTGTAAATGTGTGTTGCAGTCACACTCTGTGTGACTAAAACATCATCTTCCTTGCACATGTTAGGAGGCACAGTCATATGATTGTTATCGGATCTCTAGTGTGAGATTTGGTGTTATGTGTACTGTACATGTATGCATTTGAGGCACAGTAAGAATGTGTGTCGTTGTCACACTCTGTATGACTAAAACATCAACTGACTTGTATACTGTATGTTAGGTGATGCAGTCACATGATTGTAATGAGAATTCAAGTGAGATTTGCTGTTATATATACTGCACATGTATGCATTTGAGTTAAAGTGAGAATCATGTACAGAAAAAAAAATCATTTTCATGCTGGATATTCAAGGTAATTTTCTAAATGCTTAAAACAAATTTCCATGATGTACAATTTAGTTTTACCTATTTAGCAATAGGGCATTACATGTACTGTATCTTGTGCATTTTGCCCTTACTCACCGAAACTTGTCAACGAGGCTTCTTTATGCGAATGCGAGTGCATTATCAGGTAGTTGAGAATTGCTAGTATTTTATTTAAACGAGATGAGGACATTACTGCAGCAAGCGATGAGGCCGAAGCCAGCACGTCTAGTGCAAGAAGCCTTTGACTTTGTAATTTAACTTACCATGATTTTATTTATCCGTCATATTGAAGAGAACTTTTTGAAGGATGTTCTTCACTTGTGCTTCACTGAGACTTGCGTGTCTGTAGACGTTTAAGAGGTAGTTATGTTGACATTATTGGAATTTTGAGGTGTTCGGTTTTATTTTGATTATAGAAAATAAACGTGATTGCTCTCCTTACAAATCAACTGTTTCTTGTTTTTCACTGGCACGTCTCTTAGGTGTTTTGAGGACTAATGCATCTTTGAGCCTACATTCAGTATGAGTAAACAGTACTGTTAAAATCAGATACTCTAAGACTTTTACACAACTTAATAGAGTCATTTTCGCTATAAGGTATCTGTGCTTTTACTCAAGTATGGTTTTCAGGTACTCTTCACACCTCAGCAGTCCAGTAACCAGAAAACAACAAAAACAGTGTAAGTTGCACACACATATGCACAAATGTGTATTTGCTATCTTAATGGGACATACCATAAACAAAGGTAATTAGAAATGCTAATAACTAATCCAAATACTTATTTGCTTTATTTATGAATATTTTTTGTTTCCAGGTGAGGATGCCATCAGATATCAAAATGTCCTAATCTAGTGTATTTTATGCATAGACTACCATTTACCTTTGTTTGGGGTCAGTACCCTTTTTCTGAAGAAAAAATAAATAAAAATATTTCTGAAGAACACTGAAGACTGGAGTAATGATGCTGAAAATAAAGCTTTGCCCCACAGGAATAAATTAAATTTTAAAATATTTTACCTTAGAAAATCATTATTTTAAATTGTAAAAAAAATGTTTTACAGTGTTTTTTTTGTTGTTGTTTTTTTGGGTTAAATAAATGCATCCTAATGAGCATAAGAGACTTTCAAAAATATTTAAAAATCTTACCGACCCCAAACTATTGAATGCTAGTGTATTTCATTTACATTAATCTAGATTACTAAATGCTGTTAAAAATTCATTGTTTGATAATACATTAGCTCATGTTAACTAACTGGACTGTGTTAACAGTCTCCCATTACGAACAACAGTCAATACTAGTTTTATAAAGTCAACAAAAAAAGCCCAAAGGGAAGGTTGACACTGCTGTTGTCATCAAAAGTACAGATTACAATGTTTATTTCAGATTATCAGGCGAGTCTAGTCAAAGGTAGCATGTACACATACACATATTCTTCTTTTTGAGCCCAAACAAACACAACCAGACCACAAAAAAAAGAAAAAAAAACTTTCTATGAACCTGTCTACATCCAGACCTTTGATATGTCACAAACCTTACCAGAATGCTTCAATCACCTGAACCAGATTCACTGGAAACTAACATCCCTTCTGCAGGTAGTCTGTAAAATAGCATGCTAATGTCACATGCAGAGAACTTTCTCTTATCAGAGCTATTTGCTACGAACCTGCTGTGCTTTGCAAAAATGTTCTTCAGTAAAATTAGCCACATTATTTGTGTCCCCTGGCTTTACATATTCAACAAGAACATGATAAGGGAGATCTAAACGTACCCTGAGGCTAATCTCACAGTCACTGTTTACAATAACATTACAAATCTTGTTTGTTTATTGAGACTTTTGCATGTTGTCAAGTCCAAGACAGATATGTTGTGTTAATTTTGCATGTCTGCATTTGAATGTGCTCATTATTATTGCACACCCACCTTAGCTTAAATTTGAAAAGAGCAATTTGTACAATTTGTTCTTTAGGACTTAATGAAGATAAATGAGTGGAAGATACTTTGTAATGGAGTCAGAGATATGTTTCCTAACCTGAAATTAAACCCCACAAACACAGTAAGCTTTGGAAGCTGCGCTTAAGTGTACTCCAGGATTTGTTTTCAGGACAGGTATCTATTCCTGAAATCACCTCCAGCCTGGTGCAACAAATGCAAGGATGCAAGAGAGCTGTTTGTGTGGACAGACGTTCTGGTTTTTGCATTGTGATTTTTGACAGACACATGCTTGTGCCGCTCCAAAGTACACAGTGATCTTTAAGCCAGGTCATGTGATCTAGACGGTATGAAAAGTTGTGTAATGGCAGGAACCTTTAGCTAACCTCTTCTGCTGCCTTGAGTCGGAGGGAAAAGGGGCAGCATTGGTGCTTCACGTAGTCTTGTTTGATTATCTGTGCCAAAAATGAACGGTACATTTGTTATGACGCTTTTAAATTTATCAGACGTTTACATCAGTGTTTATTTACCATGCACTGTTGCACGAGAGAAGACTTCTCTGTGTACAAGAACAAACTGTTTTTAAAAAACCGTGCATGCTTTTGTGATTGCATTAAGTGCAATATTACACAACATTTTTTCAATGTGTAATATTTTGTTTATTTAATAAATGAGGGTGGGAAAATGAGTTGTGCATGCTCAAAAAGCTTCCTCTTTAACTTTCCCAGTGGCCTCCCAGCACAATCCTTTTCCTGACCGTAATTCCATGACTGAAGCATTAATATCAAAACTATAAAAGTATTTTTTTTCCCATTGCATGCGTTGCAAAGGATGTTTTTTTTTTTTAAGGATTAAAGGTAATTTCCTGACATTTTACCAGATCAAGTCTGTCACATTTCGACGAAAAACAACGTCCAAAAATGCTGAATTTTAGCTTGCTCCAGTGAATACCCTAAAAAGAGTGAACAAAGCAACAAAAGTTCTGAACGTTTCTTGTACATAAAGAGTTCATCCAAAAATGAGAATTGTGTCATCATTTACTCATGTCATTCCAAGCCTGTATGATTTTTTTTCTTATGCAGGACATAAGATATTAAAAATAAATAAGTCAATGCAATGAAAGTCAATGAGCTCTTTGTGTGTGTGTGTGTGTGTGTGTGTGTGTGTGTGTGTTTGTGTGTCGTATTGGCTTTCATTGTATGGACAAAACAATTGAAACTTGGTTTTATTTTTGGATTTTAAATAAAACGCTTAAATTCATGTATGTTTATTGTGTATGCATTGTGCATTGTCATCACACATAATGGTGTCCACCTCAGGTGAAAGCTCCAGTTTGTCATTGTCACGTACGTACACTATAGCACGTATATACACAGCCATAGTACTCTAATATCTGTATTTACCATCAACACCGATTTGAATCTCTCTGACAGAAACCATACGCAACCTAACCTGGCACCGAGCCATTGTTAGTCAAATACAGTGCTGGTACGACACACAAATCCATTTTTATTACAGCGGTATATGCGGTTTTAAACATTTGGGCGAAAGCTTTCATTTGCTGCCGGGAAGGTTAAGTGCTTAATATTATTAGAGCTATAAACAGCATCCTAATCTTTTGTTTACAAGAAGCTGGATTCATTGAAGTCTGCAGGAGAATGTTTTTTTTTTTAAATAGCCACTGCCAAACTTTCCAGCACTAAGGGAAAGGGGGGAAATATTGATATCAAAGGATGTCCTGTGAATGCATCTGTTTGTATGCTCTGATTTAATACTTTCTAGACAGACAAACTTTGAGCGGCAGGGTCATGTGAGGCTGTTTGGCTGGAACTGCAGTACCACGAGTGATTCCTGTATTTTGACCCAGTGTGTAGCCTATTGTCCTCCAGCTCTCAACTAAACGGACTCTCTGACTGGGAACTCAACTCTCCCACAATTCATCACCACTTTACGGGAAAACAAAGTTAAGTGAAGGCAGTATACATGGGTTTGTCATAAACAGCAGCCACTGGCACAGTACATAATCCAAATATAATATCCAAACATAATCCAAATAATCCTCAAACACTTCTTAAGAATCAAAATCACTCTTATTGTGTGTGCCAATACTTGATATTTTCCAAAGAGTTTTCCCATCTTTCGAAATAGAGTGGCTTAGTCTAACAATGCACACACTTTCCCACTGAATAAAAACAAAAGCAAGACAAAGCCAATGCTAAACCCAGACAATGACAAAAGCCATTTTGTCATAGTGAGTCATGTTTTTAAATATTTAGAAAAGCATTGATCTGCATTATTTTATAGATAGCCACAGTATAGAGATTTGTTGTTAGCAGTTTGCAAAGAAAAGTGTCACACCATTGACTGTTTGTGGTGTATTTAAGGGGACGAATGGACCACCCCGTGACTTTGTGGAAAACACTTTTTATGGTCCTCATTTCTCATAGATTTACAGTTAAAGAGAAGACTGAATCATACATATAGTCCTGAGGGATAGTGGGGTTTTTTTCACCTCAGACTACCCTACAGTACTTCAAACAAGACACTCATTCATATAAGTTTATTAAGAGTCACTGTGAGTACTAAGGGTGTCTCTGATTCTCGGTGAATCTGTTGTTTTTTTGTTTTTTTTAAGGTTTGACAGTGCTGACTGTAACATGGTTACAAATAGGCCTAAATATTGTCCTCCATGATTACAAATGTAGTTTTACAGGAAATGCCATCACCCAGCTGAGTTAAGGACATCTAAGGGAAGTTGTGGTCTCAAAGTAGTTACTTCAAGGGTATCAAAGTTCTCTGTCACATCTTAGGCGGGGTGGGAAAATCTTACAGTGGTCATGTGATGTACTTCTGCTTTCTGTAGAGGTATAAAAGCAAATGAGATAAAATTAAACTGCCAATACTGAAGCGCGCTGTGGTGTTGTTTGCATCCTGTTGGGTGCTGAATGTGAAACCGCTTTATGAAATGCCTGTTTCTCAACATATGTATTACTTGTAAACCATTTTGAAATGTATTGTAAAAACTGTGTACTACAGTTTCCATCACAATATTTCCATCACAACAACCCTTTACGTTTTTAAACATTTGTGGCATGTACTTGATTATCAAGGAGACAACAGGGTCTGACAAAATCGCCAAAAACCTTCATTTGGGGACATCCTCATTTGTAAAACTGGTATAAAAAATAAAGTAAACAAAGTTTTTTTTAAATTAAAAAAATGCAGAAAGCTTTCTGTGAGGGGTAGGGTTAGTGGTAGGGGTGGGTTTAGGTTAAAAAGTGTATAACTATCTGTATATAACAACAATAGAAATCTATGTAATGTGCCCATTTAGATAGCTAAGTAAACGTGTGTGTGTGTGTGTGTGTGTGTGTGTGTGTGAGAGAGAGAGAGAAAATTGGTCTGTGAATTTGTAGATTCACATTTGGAATACATAAAATTCCAGAAATTAACAAGCCTTATCAAGATAAAGGAGTCCACCACAGAACACAAGACATAATCATAGAGTGGTGAAAATAACAGTGTGATGTATGTGTTCATGATATTTCATAAAAAATGAATAAATAAATAAAAAATTGTTTTAATTATTTGTTTGTTTATTATTTATTTAATTATTTATGTTAATCCTGTACATTTTATGAAATTATGGGCATTTCATTTAAATAAATTGCTCAATGTAGGGTCTAAATGTGTTATATTTAGGGTTTGTTACATAACACATATAATAAGAGGTTTCTACAATGTCAGGGCATTCCACCTCATTTGAAAACAAAAGCAAGACCTCTTATAAAACCAGCAGAAGCCAAAAGGGTGGAAATTAAAATGTTACATTACATATTTTATTATTTACATTGTAATTGGGTACAGAATGTTCCTTGAACTCTCAAAGCAAAACAACCGTGCAGACTTCCGATAGTAATTTTACGAACAGTTATGCCAAACCACAGACAGAAATTGGAGAGTAGTAAACTTCTAGGCTTGTCCGGAATGTTCCAGAAGATGTCCAACACTGAGGACAGCGGCCTTGAGTCATGCAAAAGGTAAGAATTCCCACAACCCCCACAACACAAAGAATGGATTGATTGGAAGGAACACTTCCAATTCAGTTTTTGCCAGAAATGCAGGTCTCAGAAGTTTATAAAAATGTGTGTCGGATTCAGTCTGTGTTAAGTGCATGCTGTGGGTTTTGTACCACCTAAAAGGTCAGGCAAATTTATTTTTGTTGATCTTAGTAATAAATGTCAATATGACAGCATAAAATGGGAAATCCAAAAATCTTCTAATTATGGAACACCTTTAAGAGTGGCCAGAGATTGTGTAACGAGTTTAAAATGCATTAACATGACGTCCACAAGTTATACACACTGAATACTGCAATGATATGTGGAAACTGGAGAAAGTGAATATACATATTATTATATTGTATACACTGTAATGTGAAGATATTATCTGCAGAGACATTGTAACTTGCCAAAGGGGCTTCAACTGTAGCTATTCATCACCTATAAATTTCTAAGACTGCACTTTGTACTTGTCACATATGCTCATACTGAAGTTTGTGTACAAGTGCCCAGAACAAAGTCAGATCACTAATAATATGAGTGACTGTTTAATTGCCTGTTAAATGCCCCACGGCCTCCTTTTGGCAGCAGGAATGCAGCTGAGACCTGTTGAGACATCAAATGTGTTCACTGTGGTTTATCCGTGGCTTTACCTGGGTGGTTCAACCTGCTGTAAAGAGAGAGAGAGCAAGGAGTAGACAAAAGCAAAGTGTTACATGTCTCTGTTTTTTAGAGCAAGGATTGATTGCTTATTTGTTTCCCCTTGTCAGACATTATGTAATGGTTATCTACAAAAATATAATATGAAAAATATGTCAAATTAGCCATGACCCTGTGACCTATCTCAGCTTTTCTCAAAATATCTTAAGGCCTTGTGCAGATTAGAAATAAAATGGGTATTTGAACATTGATTTAGCTTGTTTCATGAAAATTTATATATTTGTATGTAGAATGATATATATAGTATATATTTATTTATAGTATGATTATATTAAGCACTGTATAAACCCACATCTCGCATGAAATAAAATGAAAAATTCACCTTTTGTAAATGCATGTTATAGATTGTATTGTGAACTACTCACTCGTGTACAGTATGTGTTTAGTTTTACTTCTTTTTTAGACCTTGTAGTTTGTAATCAAAATGTCATACTTCTCTCTCTGGTGACATATGCTGGAATTCTTCAATCATTTAGTCATCTTAAAACACGTCACAATCAATGGAAAGCTTGTATTCATTTTTGGGCTCAAAGCCCACTTTTCAAAAACTTTAACCTCCTTCTCCTTCAGTTGATCCTCATTTGATGAATGATTGCTATCAGTTAAAAATTTTAATAAATCTCTTTTTAGATAATTCTATTTACATCCTATTTTCCATTGGTGATAATAGCGCATGCAAATAATACTGAGTTGACTGAATATGGTGCAATCTATAACAATCCTAATTTACGTAGACATGATTGCATTGAAAACAATGGCAATGTTTCATTTAGGGCCTAGTTTGTGGGTAGTTAGTGAATATGATAAAGGTGCACTCAAATGCTTACAAATTTATCTCAGCTCTGATCTCTGTCTTAGTGATGTGAAGTTCTTTTCTTTGATATGGTTCTTTAGGACAGTTCGTTGCAATGGTTAAAAAAAACGATTCATCAGTTCCTTTAAGTAATCACACAATGACATCAAGCGCACACTGTTCTATTATTAAAGCACCCAATATTGATGTGAAATGTGGATGTTTTGCATGTCTAAATCATATAAAGTGAATAAACTAGTGCTCATTAACTTACCTTTTTACATTAGAAACCATCAAAAAAAAACATTAATTTTAACAGTCAACTGCTCGGATCATGCATGCTCGTGTCCGCAGCTCATCAGTTCTCAGAGGACTTGTCCCAGTCTGAACTGTTTTCTCAGTTCAGTGTGCTGGTGACTTGAACTGCTTTAACCATTAACCGACTCATCATGACTCATGAGAGAAGCATTTATTAGTGTACTACTGCCACTGCATCACTGTTACATTTCCAAATCCATTTTATTTTTAAACTTTATGCTTTTCAGCAAATACATCAGAAACATACATTGTGTTCCCTTTCTGAAACAGACAGTTCTCAGGATGCTGGACATGTCCGTTCTGTTTTCAGTTCAGTAAGCACTGAGATATTGGCTCATTTTGAGTCAGACTGACTTTCAGGCACATCTGAAAGTGAGTTTTGATTGAGTAACTTGAATGGATCCGTGAACTGTTTCAAATGGTTCAGTCCAATTTTGTTGAACTGGTTCATCCAGTTCACCAAGACTGGACCGGTCTTAAGAATGGGTAATTAAATGTAACTTAAACCTATTTATTCTTTTGCAGTTGTTATTATTGAATTGCTGTACATTTAGAGTAAGTTTTCATTTCTGGAAAGATTTTCACTCATGTGCGGGTCCACGCCGGTCAACATGTGAGAGCTGGTACATTGTGCACTGTTACCTGCTGCTTTCCTGAACTAAGCGCTCGTTTTGTAAATTTTCCCATCAGAGGAGTGGAGACCCGAGTGGGCCGCTGTCATAGGGGATTGTGAATGGATGAACGGTTTGTTCCAGACACACCAGTCCTGCTGTCTGGCCTGGGGTCTTAATCCTACAGTAAGGTCAATTAAGTTTAAGGCCCGGGTACTTCCACACTGAAGGGGGGCTTCAGTAAGACTCCATGGTACTGCTTCGATGACATGCTGTGCCATTATAAACCTCACTACTCATCATTCTGCGTGCCTGTGAGACAGTAGTGTACACTTTCAAGAGCACCTGTTACCCCCATGGGTGTTTCCCATTCGTGCTCTGTGTTTCCCATGAGAGGGGGAAGGAAGAGCCACACCGTCCCCACCAAGCGGCTGCCGTCAGCGGATAAGGTCTGGTCAGCAGTCTGGAAAAGCTCCTTCCTGCCCCCCCTGTCCTTACTGCCATGCCAGCATGATGCCCCACTAATCTTATCAGCAGTCGTCCCACCTCTGGAACGATTGCATCCTGCCAGCTTAACTGCTGCACATGCATGGAAACCTGCCTGGGTACAGCGTGCAGTCCAGACACAGCCATCAAAATACAGTCATACTACATCGGGGTCTCTAACCCTGCTCCTGGAGACCTACTGTCCTGCAGATTTTTAGCTCCAACCCCAATCAAACACACCTGATCCAGCTAATCAAGTTGTTCAGGATCACTTGATAATTACAGACAGGTAGGGATTGTAACGATTAACCGCGAGCCGGTTGAAAATCGATTCAAATATGTGACGATTCAAATCGGTTGAGATGCTAAACAAATCGCGATTCATTTAGGTGTAGGAGTTTATATGAATGAATGTCTGAGGGGAACTTACTGTCTTTCGAAAAGTTTAGATGGTATTTTTTCTTTTCATCTTGCCTCTGTATAACGCATATTAAAGTTCATAAGTTCAGCGCTGCTTTGTTTACAGCGGAAACCAAGGAAATGCTTTAAGCGCCACCTGCTGGCAGAGAGTGAATCTGCATCTCATTCAGCTCATCCGCTGTTTTATGCAGATATTGTTATGTATAGTTACATAAAACTGAAGTCAAACCATTCTGTTTTTGCTTCAAATTTAAAAATTATACAATCTAATTTAGATTAAAAACTGCTCATGTTGCATGTATGCAGCGTCTTTGTTTGGATCATGATTAAAATGCAGTGGTTGCCTCTCATTTTAAATGGAAAGAGCACAGACAAAGCCTTATTTTGTTTATATGAAGAGATTTATTTTATTT